>NC_135408.1:375000-520000 GCF_051989625.1 Stigmatopora argus
AATTATACCTGGCTGTATTACCTCCTGTACCCAAGAAATATCTTTTTACAATAATGACATCAAAGGAGAAGGATCTTGAATTGCATTTAGCCGCTATTGTAGACAGCCTAGGTAATCTTGATTGGGTGTTTAGACTGAGGCAGGGGCAGAGGCCTTCCCAAAGCTTTGCTCTAAAGCTATTAAAAGATTGTACATTATGTTACCCTGGCTTTGAAGTGAGGACCTAGTAAAGGAGAGGGGACTGTGAGTGCAATAGCAGAAGATTGATTCACTACTTCTCTTATTATCAAAGAATACTAGTCTCAACAAACCTACTCATTGCTACTACCGCAGGGCGACTTTAATGGTGGAAGCAATTGCTGCATTAGAAACTGGTGTAGATTTAACAGTCTGTAATTACAAGGCTCATTGGGCTTTATATAAAAGTCCAAATACAGTCTTGTGGTATGGCAACAACTAGTCTTGCCACTTTTTAGGGAACTTGAATTATTATTATTTTTTCTATTAAGCCATCAGAATTTTTAGTTATCAAAAGGTGTTAAATACTGTTCCAATATTATAATTTGTAAACAATAAATTGAGATCTTTAAATCTAAAAACACTGCTGTTTTGAATGGAATTTGATAATATTGCGAGTGAATTCATTCAATGAGAACATGCATCATTCATTTCCTGAACTGCTTATCCTCACAAGGGTCACCAGGGGTCCTAGAGCCTATCCCAGCTAAATACGGGCACCAGGCCGGGGATACCCTGAATCGTTGGCCAGCCAATCATATGGCACAAGGAAACACAAACATTCATGCTCAGAGTCATACCAATGGGGCAATTTAGAGTGTTCAACCAGCCTACCCTGCATGTTTTTAGCATGTCGGACGAAGCTAGAGTACCCAAGCAAGCCCAGGGAGAACATGCAAACTCCACACAATTGTTATTATAGTCTGGGAATTGAAAACCACTAAGCAAATTCAGGGTGATATTGACAAAAACGAAGGGTTCAAAAGAGAGAAAGGCTCTGGCTCTGTTTACCACTACACAAAGCTAATGGTTCTTGACTATGCAAATGAAATGAGACATTGTAGAGAACTGGGGCTCAGATGGATTGACAAGGTTGAGGGTATTACAGCCAGAAAAGCAGTCCTGTGGCCCAACAAATGGTGAATATGTACTTTCCAGACAAATCATGCCACTGAGCCAGGTGCAGGGATGCCTCATTTTCTCACTGTACACATCAAATCATAATAAGCACTACATAGGCATATATATATATATATATATATATATATATATATATATATATATATATATATATATATATATATATATACATATATACATATATACATACATACATACATACATACATACATACATACATGCATACATACATACATGCATGCATGCATACATACATGCATGCGTGCCCATCCCACATTTTATACTATTATTGTCATGTCCCAACACCTCAGTTAAAGTGGTTAGATCAGAACGTCCACGTAAGCCTCTGATACACTGAATTATATTATTTTTAACCCTTATAGAGCATTCATTTAACCCATCGGCTGCCATTGACGGCGGTAGACGTCCGATTCATGTTGACAGTGAGGTGCAGATGAACCTTCATTCTCTCAATCCTAAATAAATGAGTACTCACAGCCAGTCTTCCCAGTTTGAATTGGGGGTCTATCACTGTCATGACATGCATGAGATAATTGGTATGAAAAAGAATCAACCCTCGAGTGTTTTTATTCATTTTAATTGTATACAATATCAACCCCGTATCAGAACTTTGCGTTATAGATCCACTAGATGGAGCTCTAATGTCAGAAATAGTGGTTAGGATCAACTAGAATTACTAGATTGAACTGTGCTAAAGAGAATTTCATAGAATATATTGATCCATATATATATATATATATATATATATATATATATATATATATATATATATATATATATATATATAAGGTGCACTGTCAGTCTGTGAGAAATTGAAATATTTTAGTTAAAAAATAAAATAAATACGGTATTGATATTGTATAATTTATATGTAATGATGAATACATTTATAAATTAAAAGAAGGTAATTAAAAACAAATGTAATACAATTAAAATGAATAAAAACACTCGAGGGTTGATTCTTCAATTGTTCATCTGCACCTCACAGTCAACATGAATCGGACGTCTACTGCCGTCAATGATAGCCAATTGGTTAAATGAGTGCTCTATAAGGGTTAAAAATAATATAATTCAGTGTATCAGAGGCTAACGTGGAAGTTCTGATCTAACCACTTTAACAGAGGTGTTGGGACGGGCACGGGCGAGCCAAGTTTGTCTATACACACATGAGAACAGGACGTTTCGTTCTGTCACCCAGAAACACATAAATTGAAAAACATGTACACACACGCCAATAATACGCAACTTATTGATAATTTTGATATTAGATATTTAGATATTAATGCTCTGACATTGTCAATGCAATGACAAACTCTCTCTCTCATGATCATAATTTTGAGAGCGAGAGATTACCTGGTTGATCGCTTTCAACAGTAAACTCTCTCTCTCATGATTATAATTTTGAGAGCGAGCGAATCCGGCGACAAATTGTCCGGCGACACAATGTCTGTTCGACAAACTGTCCAGTGACGAAGTGTCCGTCGACGAAACGTCTCGTCACGCGTGAAAGGGCGCAGTCTCAGCTGCGGGTATATTTTCTGTTTTTGTCAATACATGGAGCACTTCGTCGGAGAAGGCGCTAGCATGACACTAGGCTAGCGAATGTTATGCTAGCCGCTAGCGTATTTTATGCTGGCCTCTATCATGTTTTTTTAAAGACAGCACAAGCAAAACTAGATTTGATAGTGCTTTATTGAGGTAAAAGGTACACGTTAACAGAAGTTATAGCAGTTAAACATCTACAAAACTGTCAAACTCCTCATCTTTTGTATCTGATATGAAGAGTTCGGCGTTCAACATGCTATGTTCCATCTCACTGTCCGTCAGAGTTGTGTGTTTCGGGAACTTGATTCTAGCTTTGGCGAAAGCTCGAACAACAGTGCGGGCCGACACTTGAGCCCAGTCATCCACAATCCATTGTAACTCGCGACATGCATCACGACATGTTATATCAGCATCGACAATCCATTCCAAATCGTCACTTAACTTTTGTTGCGCTGCCTACCCGTCTGCGATGTAGGCCATCGGCATTCATCACTCCCAAGCCGTTCGCAAAGCTGTTTCTTCTCACTGTTAAATTGTGTTCGATCCATGGCTTCAGTCCATTTTCTAAGCGTTCACACCCACATTCTGTTGTCATTCACGTCAGGCATTTCCTCTGTATATAGCTCTAATGTGCTGTTTCTTTGAGTATTGAGTGTTTTTGAGGGTTAAAAGCGCTGCGAGCACACGGAAGTGAAAAAAAAAGTCAATTAGGGTGAACGTCCGCTGGGTTGATCGCAATTAGTAGCGTGTCGGCAAGAAATAAAACCAGTCACTCAAGCGGTCAGGGCCATAAGAAAATTGCATTTAGTGCACAAACAAGGAGCACCGACCGATTGGGCGTCTCGACCATTTTAGAGAAAATATTAGATATTTAAGTGCGCCCTATAGGTGTGAAAATACGGAAGAAGAGGTTGCCTTCACGGACACTCTTACTCAAAGATGAACTGAAAGTGCCAGGGTACATATGAATAGCCTGACGCCCATTCAGCCTTAAAAAGTTTGACTGTCCTCATGCTTTAAAAGACAAGAACAAAGCCTTGCTGCCTCTCTACTGGATGAGCACCTGTAAAGCCTGGATCTTTAAAGCATTCACAATGAACTGGTTCTTAAACTGTTTCATCCCGAAAGAGAAGCTGTACCTCGCTGAAATGGGGCTGCACTTCAAGGTCTGAACTGTGCAGTAGGACTTGGACTAAAACTCCCATTAACCTGTTTTTTGGGGGACTTAAATCAAGCAGAAAGGAACTATTTTCACTGTAAGTATTTAAACTATTTACATTTTTTAAAATATATAGATTATATTTAGATATTAATACCTTAGTCTTTTCATATGCTTATAGCTGCAATATTTAATAGATACACTTCTTGATAATTGCACTTGTGTTCTTGTATTTCTGTATAGGCGCTGCAAGGTGCATTTGAAGACATAAGAAAGTTCAGTTCAAGAAAATACTGTAAAAAGACTGTGTGTACAGAACTCTGCCCAGTGTGCATCACCATCAGCAAAACTGCTGATAACCAGAGCGTCAGCGGCTCCCTAGCTGTCTACAGGATTGAGCATGAAAATAACCTCCCATACATAAGCTCGCCTCTTCTTCCCATCCGAACCCTCAATGAGATAGCAGCCATTGCATTGACGGTCACATAGCGCTATGTTTATTAAACTCGACGCGTTGTTCTCACATTTCTGTCTATGTTTCCATAATTTACCTCTTGGACCATTTGGATGAACAGGCGAGTGAATTATTAACGGACTTTCACACAACAATGCGAAAACATGTAGTATGGCCATGTCTAGTCTACACTATCCGCTATCTTCGAGGGAATACTATACCTTTGACACTCGCATTTTTTGGCATGCTCCCTTTGTTAATAACCACTAGTTTTGGGGAATTCGATTCTTTTTTCCTGAGTTGTGCGTGGATCCACCTTTCAACGGCTTTCCATGCACAACATTTTCCTTGCTGCTTATCCTCACAAGGGTCATGCGGGGTTTTGGATCCTATCCCAGATCCCTCGATCCCAGAACTGTGAGGGGGACCACCACCCGATCTGCCAATCCAGAGGCATTTTCCCCGATTTTGCAGAGGCGTGTAAACCAAGACAACCCCACAACATCCAGAGACTTTAGAAACTCCAGGCGGATCTCATCCACCCCTGGGGCCTTACCACTGAGGAGATTTTTAACCACCTCAGTGACTTCAACTCCAGAGATGGGAAAATCCTGCTAGTTGATCCCAGCAGATCCTCACAAAATGCTTGGGTCTGCCGAGCTGCACCGGCATCCTCCCCACAATCGGAGCAAACTCACCATCAGTGGGTGATCGGTTGACAGCTCCGCGCCTCTCATTACCTCAGTGCCCAAGACATGTGGCCGCAAGTCTGATGACACGACCACAAAGTCAATCACCGAACTGCGTGCTTGGGTGTCCTGGTGCCAACTGCACATATGGACACTCTTATGCTTGAACATGGTGTTTATTATTGTCAATCCATGGCGAGTGCAGAAGTCCAACAATGGAACACCACTCGGGATCCGATCAGGGGTCCCGTTCTTCCCAACCATGCCCCTCCAGGTCTCACATTGCCCACTTGAGCAGTGAAGTACCCCACAAGAATGAGGGAGTACACAGAATGAGCACTCTCCAGCAGGCCTTCCAAGGACTCCAAAAAGGGTGGCTACTCTGAGCTGCCATTTGGTCCAGATGCACAAACAACTTTCAGGTCCCGTCTCCCCACCCGAAGGCATATGGATGCTACCCTCTCGTCTATCGGGGATGTACAGGCACTGAGCCAGGGGACAATAAGTATGACCATACCTGCTCGGCGCCTCTCATCCTGAGCAAGTCCAGAGTGGAAGAGTGGTTGAACATGCTATATTGCCCATAGGTATGAACAGTGTTGGAACTAACGCTGTAACATGTTATTTACAAAACAAAACTACTTGTCTTGCTGTAAATTCTAACATAATCTTTACATTTTTCAACCTATAACAGTGTTATAGCTACAAGTGTTACCCGCATTAGATACGTGATCCAAAATGTCTTTTTCTGTACTTTTGAAGGGACGTCAGACACACTGTGAGCAAACACGATTTAATTTTATTCAACTGAACATTGTCTCCAAACTCCATTGGTCCCAATCCCTCAGCCTGCAGGCAATTTTCGAAAGCACATCTGTAATGGCACGAGAGTCTATCTCTCCTTTCCAAATGTCTCTGCTGTTCCTTTTCTCTCTGTGGTGTCTCTGTTGGCAGCGGTTGGTTCTTGAACAACCCTCTAGAGTCCACATAGCTCTTTTCACTCTACCCTGAATAAAATGTCTCATGGAAGAAGTTATTGATTGGCTAACATAGAAAAAGATGTCAGGGTAAACTATTTAGAAGGAGTTTGACAGAGTAGAGTGGATCATGGCTAACTAACCGAAACACGCTCAACTCTTTCTAAAACAAAAGCATTGTTCAATGGCAAGAGTGGATAACACTGAGAGCGGAGGCTTTTCAGGGCGGAAATTAAACATCATTGGGTGCTGGAGCCTCATCATCATAATCCTCTTCTTCCGCATATCCAAAATTGTTTGTGGGGGCAGCAGCTTCAGCAGGGAAGCCCAGACTTCCCTCTCCCCAGCCACTTCATCCAGCTCTTCCAGGAGGATCCCAAGGCGTTCCTGGGTCAGGTTGGAGACATAGTTTCCCCAACATGTCCTGTGGCGTACTCCTGGTGAGACGTGGCCTCTTTCTCGTGAGACGTGCCCGGAATATTTCACCAGGGAGGTGTCCAAGAGGCGTCCTAATCAGATTCCTGAGCTAACACATCTGTCTCCTCTCGATGCGAAGGAGCCGCGGATCTACTCTGAGTCTTTCCTGAATGACCAAACTTCTCACCTTATCTCTAAGGCAGTTTGGACATCCTGTTGGAGGAAACACATTTTGGGCAATTTTATCCTTGAACTTCTTCTTTCGGTCACAACCCACAGCTCGTGACCATAGATGAGGGTGGGAACCGGGTAGATAAACCGGTGAATAGAGAGCTTTGCCTTCCAGATCAATTCTTTCCTCACCTTGTCGGACCGATGTAGAGTTGTGCTGGAGCCTATCCAAGACACCTGGCAGGAAACACACTGAATAGGTGGCAAGCCAAATAATATTTTATACTTTTATTTCTTAGTAGAGTAACTCGTAACATAATCTGATTACTTTACATAGAATTAACGATTACTATAATACTACTTTTCAAAAGTAACTTGAACAACACTGGGTATGAATGGGAGCAGGAATTGTTATCCGTCTCCTCGTGCCCTGCGATTGGCTGGGAAGCAATTCAGGGTGTTCCCTGCTTGCTGCCAATAGTTGGCTTTGGTAGTCTTTAGGCTTTTTCATCTCTTGTCTTCCGTGAAATTTGAGATTTTATAAACATTTTCGATTTGCATACTTAAAATAAAATAGCATGATGTACTGAAGAGTGAATGTTGAAACCGTGAAATGGGGAAGGATGATAGTACATAAAGGGAAATCTCGCCCGACTTCCGTTTGTAACATGGAAGACTGAAAAAAAAGATTGAGTTTCATTTTCAACGTGATACATATCCTCACACTGACAATAATGTTCACAAAAGATCAGAAACAATGTGTGATGAGTATATGCCACCACCATTAAGTTTCTTTGAAATGTGCAAGATTCCATTGCACGTTGGGGACAAATAGGGGAACCTTGTGTCATCAGAGCTGCCAACCTCCGTCGACAACCATTTCAGGAGTACCCTTGTCCCATTTTAGGAGTTTATCTTTTCATCAGGAGTGAATGCGATTCGCGCATATTCAATATAAAATGTAAAAAATAATAATGGACAATTTAAATCAAACTGTTATTATCCTGCTGAGATGATTCACAATGCACTCGTGTTACCGAATTCATCTGGCTTATAGTGCGGTTTTATCAAATGTAAGATGGTGGAAGCTGTAGCGGTGGTATGAATTTTCAAACATTTAAATTGGATATTCTGCACTTTTCCGAAATGGTTGCTTCCAAAAAAATTACCATATTTACTCGCATGTAAGCCGCCCGCGCATATAAGCTGCACCCTGATAATTGCCTTGAAATTTTTGAATTTTACAATTTCTCGCCTATAAACCACCCCCTGATTCCCAACTTTCACCTCCATATTCATGGTTTTAATAGGGAGTAAAAATGTGTTACTTTGAAGGGAAAATCTTAAGAAAAATCATCTCAAGTGGTATTCCTGAGATACTGTATGAATCAAAAGCACATTATTAGGGTCAATATCATTAGGAGGTTAATATGCCTGTCTTTGTAAATGCAAAATATCAAATTATTCAATTTGAAAAAACAAATAAGTCTATCTTAATGAGAACCTGATGCTTTCTAATGACAGAAATTACAATTTTCTCAACTGAAGTTTAAGTTTAATTTTTAATTTTTTTTTCCAAGATGGCGCCGTCAGGCGGCAGCCGGTGCAGTAGCTCTGTCCACTCTTATTTGTTTTTTTTTGTATTACATTTTAACATTTCTTAACCACCCGCATTCCCCATGTCCGCCTGCTTCCCTGCGTTTGGGTCATACTCCGCCACCTGATACCTTAACAAATACGTTAATACACATTAATTGTTTCCAAATAATACTTCTGTGTTTCAGCACAACTGCTTTCAAATACCACTTTAATAAGAAAGGTGAACAAAAGTACTTTACATATCACTGAAGTCTATACAAATCTGCTGCCTTTTATGCCAGAGCAGTCCTTTAGTCAAAGTGTGAAGACAAGCTAACTGTTGGAATAATCCTTAGGTATTTCCAAATTCACAATAAAAGAGGCATCTGAAGTCACATCTTTGTTTAATTCTTGCAAGAAGAGAATACATCCATCCGCGACTCCGGTCAGGATAATTCTAACAACTCGAGGTATCCCTCGCTAATTTATTCATAAGATTTTAAAGCCATGCCCCACAGAAGTCTAAACATTTTTAGAGTCTCATAACAATTTATCACAGTTATCAAAACAATTGTAGGTCTGTCGAATCTTCCCAAGAGCGCTTGTTGTGGACCCATCCTGCGAAGCCAAAACAGTCCACAGTTCCCAAGGGCGCTTGTTGTGGACTCATCTTCCGAAGCCGAAAACAGTCCACCGTTCTTGTTGTGAACCCATCCTGCCCAAGGCCATTCCCAGTCCTCTTGATGCGAACCACAGTCCTTACTTTTGCAAGAGATGTATTAAAATGCCCTTTGTATTAATGTCAATAACTCTTCGTTGCAAGTACATATAATATAATAATATTGATACACATCTATAATAATGATAAACCTAACACTAACCCCGGCACAAAAAAGTACTCTTTATCTTGGCACAGATGGAAGAAAAGAAAAAGAAAAGAGCCAAATACAAGGTTGGTTTTATTTTCAAATCTTTTACTACATTTGTATTGGATGCACCACAAGGCATTAAATCAGGCAAGCATTTAGTGTTTTCACAATTTCTGCTCAAAGCAGAAAAATGTGTGGCAACCCATCCTAATTCTCATATAGTTAAGAGGTTATACTGGTTTGAAGTCACAAACAATCCCCTCGGCATTCTCCATCCAGGGTATGCTTAATCCATCCAGAGGGCATTAGTTACTCAGGCCACACATCAAGTTAATTGTCTGGCTCCTCCAAGAAACATTTAATTGCATTGAGATGGTCACAGAACTGCTGGATCTGTGAAGCTGTTTTGAACTGTGTTAGATGCTTAAGTGGTTTTACAACAGAGACTGTGTCAAGCATTGGAATAATTTACGGGGAGAAAATTTAGCTTAATGACTTATCAGTTATGTGTGGGCCGCCCGACTCCGAGTAGTGCATCATTACATCAGCAATTTTAAATATTCGTTCATTTTCTGAACCGCTTATCCTCACAAGGGCCGTGGGGTGTGCCGGAGCTAAGCCCAGCTAACTAAGGGCATCAGGCGGGGGACACCCGGAATCATTGGCCAGCCAATAGCAGGGCACAAGGAGACAGGCAACCACACTCATTCCTAGTGGCAATTTAAAGTGTTAAACCTGCGTACTCAGCTGCCTGATGGTGTAGAGCAGGGGTAGGGAACCTACAGCTCGGGAGCCACATATGGCTCTTTTGATGGCTCCCCGCTAACCTATGAGGTAAACTATGGAAACTGCTGGTGAGAAAGCGCAGGAATAGGAGCGTTACGTTGGTATTATGGCATAGACACTACCTCCAGCGCCTTATAATCATATTTTTTTCATTACACTCTTCTGCATGGACAGTCTCCTTTATACTCATTGATTGGCAACAACGTAACAATGTTGTCAAAAGAACTTTCTGCACTTTAAAAGTGGTGAAGTGACAGTTTAACCAATGGGGTTTCTGCTGAAACAAGAAGCACCTGAAGGCAATTCACTGATTGTACGTCTAAGATACCAGGTTTGTGGAAAGGTTTCCTCTTTAGATGTTGGAACGAAACCGCACACACTGCAGCCGTTCATGGAATTTAATGGAATAGGTTGCCCACCCTTGCCTTATACAGTACTGATAGGTTCAGAAATAGGCATTCCCAAATGCACACACAAATAAAGAGAAAATACAAGCTTCTGTTTTTTTCTTGCAAGGAGAAATCGAACCGTTCGTTCTGGCATCGCACGCTTCTTTATCTTGTTTATTAACTTCAAGGACCTTAGTTACAATGGACGTCTCAGCTTTCAAGGGAGGGGTGGGAAACAAAAGTGAGACGTCAAATAGTCAAAACAAATTACGGTCATGTGCAGCCGAAGGATCTTCTCCACATTCCAGCAGTCCAAGTGGATTCGGCTTCCCTTTTGTTTAGTCTAATTAAGGAGCAAAACATTTACTTCATTGCATGCAGGCATTTTAGATGTAGTAAGCAAAGCACTTTCTTCATAGCAAGCAAATATACAATAATGTAAGACTAAACCCTAACAAGCACCTTAACTCCTCACGAAGACAATGAAGATAAACCTCAGCCTAGTATCAGTGCCGCTAATGAGCCTAGTCCACAAGGGAAGTGTGGTTTTATTGCAAGCAAGGACTGGTTTAAAAAGTTTAAGAAGAGGTATGGTATACAAAGTGTTTTGCTGTTGTGGCGATTTCAAGCTTAATGTTCCTATAGCCTGTAGCCACGCAAGGCAGATAGTGGAGCTTCCGACGCGCATTACACAAAAGAACGCCCGGAGAGTCGTCCAAATTAAAAGCCACAGGTATTTATTAAACAATCCGGTTGACTTTCAAATAGTAATCGAAGAATAAACTAAACCAAACTATGTGAGTAATTCAGGTCAGTAAGGTATGCGATAAAGTATGCGGTCAAAACCTGTTTGCCTCTCCTCACTGTCACCTGTCCCCTGGATTTTATGAATGAACCATACAAATTCGGGTCACGCCACCAGGGCATGTCAAAGGGCAGAGTTTCACATCACATGACCCTCTCAGGTAAGTCAAAGTACGCTAAGGTTCAACAGGTAGATATATAACAGTAATCCTTATGACCATAAATTAAACACTTTCAATAAATAGAAATCAATCATTGTGCACATCACCGACGAAACTTCCACCTTGGCCTCCTGGCTTAGGAACAGAGGCGGTTGATATCCATATGCGCACATGAAGGGGGACCTACCCGTGGCCGAGCAAATGAGGGTGTTGTGCGCGTATTTGATCCAAGGGAGATGGGAAGACCAGGATCCCGGGTGTTGTGAGCAGACGCAGCGGAGGGCTGCTTCCAGCTTCTGGTTGGCCCTCTCCTTCTGACCCTTAGATTGCGGGTGATAGCTAGAATAATGGCTATTGGTAGCTCATAGGGCCTTGCAAAACGCCTCCCAGACCCAAGAAACAAACTGGGGCCCCCTGGCCGATACCAGGTCCAACAGGAGACTGTGAGTCCGGAACACATGGGTTACTAGCAGGCCAGCGGTCTCCAGAGCAGACGGTAGTTTCGGCAGTGCGACAAAGTGAGCGGCCTTGGAGAAGCGATCCACCAAAATGGTGTTATGTCCCTTGGAGCGAGGAAGGCCAGTGACAAAGTCCAGTGCTATGGGACCAAGGGCGGGATGGGATATATTCCCTTAATGCCTCCTGCTCGGGCTTGGAAACCTGGTATAGTCTTGAGCTTGATAGAGATGTGCCTGGCAGTAGCTTTATAGCACAATCGTATGGATGGTGTCTTAGACTGCTCTACACTAAACACCTGCTGAAGATCATGATATTCAGGTGGTACATTTGCCAAACTGACTAGATTAGGGGTTGTCTGCAGCTTATTGTGAAATGACGAGGCAGATTTTAGACAGTGAGCGTAGCAGCAGGTGCTCCACGTCTCTACATGCGCCCTAGTCCAATCGATGTTAGGATTGTGTACTTTCAGCCACGGGAAGCCCACGACAATTGGGGCTGATTTGCATCGCATGTTAAAAATCAACCCATGAAAAGTGCTTGAAAAGCCCCCTTAAAGTTTTGAAAAAGATCGGTAAAGTTGTTTAAAAGAAACAGGCCAAAGTGTTAAAAATCAACCCACGAAAAGTGCTCGAAAAGCCCCCTTAAAATTTTGAAAAAGACCGATGAAAATGTTTTAATTGTACCCAGGAATAACGTTCTTAAAGCCCGCTTAAAATTTCGAAAAACATCGGTAAAGTTGTTAAAAAGAAACAGACCAAAGTGTTAAAAATCAACCCAAGAAAAGTGCTTGGAAAGCCCGCTTAAAGTGTTGAAAAACAATGGTAAAGTTGTTAAAAATAAACAGGGCAAAATGTTAAAAATGAACCCATGAAAAGTGTTTCAAAAGCCCGCAAAAGATTTGGAAAAAGACCGATGAAAATGTTTTAATTGTACCGAGGAATAGCGTTCTTAAAGCCCGCTTAAAATTTCGAAAAACATCGGTAAAGTTGTTAAAAAGAAACAGACCAAAATGTTAAAAATCAACCCATGAAAAGTGCTTGGAAAGCCCGCTTAAAGTGTTGAAAAACAACGGTAAAGTTGTTAAAAATAAACAGGCCAAATTCCTCGGAGAGGAAAGCGTGGTCAGTGGGCATTTAATCACCGCGACAACGCATGGGTCCATAAAACAATCGTCTGTGCCCGAGTCAATTAGGGCAGAGACTCTGATATTGTTCTCCCCAAATGATACTATTCCCGGTAGTTGTAGTCTAATAGTCTCCTGCCGTTCTGATTCTTTTAACATGCCGCGTGGGGACTCACATGAAGGGGTGCAGTACCCAGGAATCGTCGTCCTTTTCTCTCCGTCGCGAGCAGCCTTGCGGGGAGTAGCAGCACAGCGGCGCGAGGTTCGCGCGTCACAGGTGGACACCCGGTAACCTGGCAAGCCGCAATATAGACACACATCAGTTTGCCTCCTTCTCCACGTTGCTCTGTCGACGTGATTGTGGGTTCAGAGGAGCTATAATGGGCTGGCTGGGTGCCGCAGGGGGAATAGTCAATCCTGCCGCTTGAGGAGGGGACGACAGCCTATCGACTTTCAAAGATAAAGTGCCAATCGCGTTTATTAACTCACGCAACGATTCCTCATGCTGGCTGATCATTCGACCGTGACCAGGGATCGCATTACGAATGTTATCCGTAGTTGCGGGATCCATTATGGTGGGATTATTCTGTTATGAATCGGTAAATCGATTCAGGGTGGATCCACAATCAGGAAATGGAAGAGTCAATTCAGCAAAAACTAGGATTTATTCAACATAAAGAGCATGCCAAAAAACGCAAGTACCAAAGGGATCTAACAAAACCAGCACGACCGGGTCAGCGAATTAACTAAGGTTTTTTCCAAGTACAAAAAAATACAAAAATACCAACGTGAAACTCTCAGGCAATCACAGTAAAGCGTAGGGCAAGCAGGGCGGGAAGTGACGGCAATGTATGTAATAAGCCCACAATTGGCTGGTTGTAGTGGGTGTTCTTAAATGCAGGATTTGTCCATCAGCTGCAGCTGTTATGATCCGCCTCCTCTCGTTAAGTTAATTGGCTGCTGAAAAGACACCCGCCATGTGAAAGGATGTTTCATCTGGTAGGTGACAGCTACCTGGAAGGTGAATGTATCCCTTTTGATGTTCCAATGGATCCCCAATGCTCACTCGAGTGGTGGTTTTTCTAGGTCCAAGTCCAGTGTGCACGAGTATACTTCATTACCCAGAAAGCCCTCTTTTCCGCACGCATGCGCGTTGTGCGTTTCCTGGTCTGAATAACTCATCCGGTGCTCGTAAATATTGTTATACACGAAAGATATGCAAAAAAATGCCATAGCCACCTGGCTTGGTCGCATCACGAAATTTTGACCGCATCACGGGCGAATTATTCGATCGAAATTTCCCCCGTAAGACGAGCATTTTGTATGACGAGCGGTCGTATGACGAGTTACCACTGTATCTCTCTCTCTCTCGCTCTCTCTCGCTCTCTCTCGCTCTCTCTCTCTCTCTCGCTCTCTCTCGCTCTCTCTCGCTCTCTCTCGCTCTCTCTCGCTCTCTCTCGCTCTCTCTCTCTCTCTCTCTCTCGCTCTCTCTCGCTCTCTCTCGCTCTCTCTCACTCTCTCTCTCTCTCTCTCTCTCTCTCTCTCTCTCTCTCTCTCTCTCTCTCTCTCTCTCTCTCTCTCTCGCTCTCGCTCTCTATCAGTGGCGGGCCATCAGGGCCTTCAAGGCCTTCTCTGCTGGCCTAAGAAATATCTGAATCTTGCGGGCTCTGCTGCATTAAACTAGACTGTTGCTTTTAACCAATCAGATTTCGAGTTGGCAACACCACAATGATTTTTCATAGGCGTTAGCATTTTGCTGGCTGGGACATGTCATTGCTTTCACAAACTATGATTGGCTAGTAGGCGGGCCAAAGCAGCCAGAAATCGCAAACTCCACCCACATGGCGGACAGTGGCAAAAAGAAATGAATTCTGTTGTAGATTTCTCTCACAAAGCTATTATCCAGACGGACTTTTCCAGAAAAAAAATGGACATCATTAAGAAAGGGCGGTCAACTCCGAAGCTAGCAAGCCTGTTACAGCCGGGAATATGGTGTGCTAACTTAGCTCCACAAGCAAATAGTATATTGTTGTTTTGATTTAAAGCCATTTTCAAAACGGACTATGCCAGAAATATGACAGGACAGGCTCGACTTTCATCATTAGTTTCGATGGCGATAGGAAAGAAGGAAGAAAGAAAGGAGGATGGATATTGTGTAAAAAGGATTTTTGGTGAGTAAAATATGGCCATATTCCTAAATAATATTTCAATTGTGGGCCAAGTTCTGATATCTGAAAAGCTCCAGTGTTTGTATTTAATCACAAAATGCTGCTAGGAAGTGGATTTTACCCCAGTTTAATTTTTGGCGTTTCACCATTGACGTCCATCGCTGTCTTTTCCCGAGGAAATCACCCCCCTGGCCTGGTTGTAATGTCTCAAAAGCTCCAGTATTTGTATTCAGTCAATAAATGCTGCGAGGAAGTGGATTTGACCTAATTTTAGTGCATTTTTTGTCATTTCACGTATGGACGTATCGACGTTCATCGCTGTCTTTTTACCGGGGAAATGATACTCTGGGCCCGGTTCCGGTGTCTAAAAAGCTCCAGTATTTGTATTTAATCAATAAAAGCTGTTTTTGGCTGGATTTTACCCCATTTTCGGGCAATGTTTGCCCGTACGCCATTGACGTTCATCGCTGTCTTTTCCCGGGAAAATCGCCCCCCTGGCCTGGTTTTAATGTGTGAAAAGCTCCAGTATTTGTATTTAATCATGAATGCTGCTAGGAAGTGTATTTTACCCCATTTTTGTGCATTGATTTATTGATTATTTTTTATGTGTCGCAGCTCTAGCTGCAGTAGAGGTTTTATAGCCCTAAAATAGTTTTTGAGGGTTGGATTGATACGTTGAAGACGCTACGAGAAAATGCACCGACCGCCACTGATATATATATATATTCCTATATTCATATATACATATATGCATATATATATACATATATATTCCTATATTCATATTTACATATATATTCATATATACATTGAAGGAATAATAGGTAACAACTTAAAGAGAGTTCATTAGATCTCCCTGCATTCCTGTGGAATGTTGAGTGTGTGCGGGGGTCGCGGACAGGATGTGGGGGTTGCAAGTTTAAACTGTTTGCAGGAGCCGAGACGGGAGATAAGACAGAGGCAGTTGCTGGAATGGAAAAATACAACTGGGTGGAACCGCGAGGAGATTCTTCAGGGAATAAAGACCAATGAGCAAGCTAGAGTTAACTGCATTTTACACATAACCAATCGTATAGTGCCAGGATGCCTTTGTGTTGTGTCATTTGCATATTGTGTAGTATAACTAAGTTCCCGGGCAACCCAGAAAAAAGAACTACGACGACTGGTGGCAACATGCGTCTGCTTGGACAGACTGAGAGGGGCCTGAGCCACAGACTTATGTCTTAGATTTGTGTGTTAGAAATAAATCCACCCGTGTGTGAAAATGTCGGCTTCCTGGTACCTTTCTATTGCAGAACGAGCGCGCAAATTGTTGGATGAGTGGCAGTCGGGTAAGGTCATAAATTGGAGTCAGATTATTAACTTAACTTTAATATAATTATAGATTAAATTCCAACAATTCATGGTGACCCCGACGTGATGCAAGATTGGTTTAGCAAGAGCCACAAGAGTCTGGGACTCGGGTCTGGGACCCACGTCCACACCAGGTGACGACCTGATAAAGGAGCCACACGCGTCCGACCGTCTTTCCTCTTGGGTGCACAGTGAAACAAGGTAAGCAGATTCCTTTTCAAATTCTGCACGTTGGCAATTCCAAATTATATAGAGGAAGGAGGACCGGAACGTCTTAAAATGTAAGGGTGGACAGTAGGGTATAAAATCTGGGATTTACCTACGTAGAGTAGTCCATGGTGGCTTCAAAGTGTAAGTGTGGATATTAGTAGGGTATAAAATCTGGGATTTACCTACTAAGAGTAGTTCCATTAGTAGGGTATAAAATCTGGGATTTACCTACGTAGAGTAGTCCATTTGTGGCTTAAAAAAGGATGGACAGTAGGGTATAAAATCTCGGATTTTACCTACTACAATAATGTGGAACTACTCGTGGCTCCATACGGTTTAAAATCTGGGATTTACGTATCAGTGTGGAAGCGGTGTGTGTGAAAACTAAAATTGTTCTGCGTAAAAAGTGCTTGGGACACGCACTGGTGGATTTCAAGATGGCGATGATGGGAGGTCTGATAGTGGTCTCGGGTTCCTCTCAGGTTGTCTAAGCAGACGAATGGAATGCAGAATGGAGATCGGAGAGTTTGTGTGTGTGTGCGTGCATGCGTGCGTTTTGAGAGGATGTGTGTGTATGTGCGGATGCGTAATGTGGGGGTTGCCTTTGTCTGCCGCGATGGGTCGAGAGGCATGGTAACTGTCCCAATTTGAAGGATGTAGAAGATCTGGTGAAGGTTTGTGAGGCAGGTTTGAACATAGAAAGGATTTTTGTAAGTGAGCTGAAGGAAAAGATTTTGGTAAGCAGGAAGAAAAGAAAGTAAGAAAGTTAAGAAAGTAAGAAAGTTAAGAAGGAAAAGGAATGTTGAGAGAGGGCCTGGGAGAGAATGGTGTGTGCATGTGTGCGGGTGCGCGTGTGTGCGTTTTGAAAGGAAGAAAGGAGAAAGATGCTGAATGAGAATGGAATGGAATTAATTGATGAGAATGTGAAGATATAGAAACACAGGTTTTCAAAGACAAGCTAAATTAAATGTGAGTTGGAGAAATAATTTTGTACGTTGAAAGGAAATTTACATTGTACGGGTCAAAAGCGTTTGTCCGTAGCATTGAGAAAAAAGAAAAGAAAAAAAAAATGAAAAAAGAACTGACGTCACAGCTAGGGCAGAATTTAAAAAAAAATAAAAGAAAAAGTGAAATGAGAGAATGAGGAGTTGGAGGCATGGCCTGGTGCAGGGGGGGGAGGTACCTTTCCCCTTTGCCCTCAGGGAGGAGGCGTGATATGTGATCCTTCTTAGAGATGTGGCACTAACCCCCCCCCCCCCTCTGGTGAGGGTAGAAAGTTCATGGCGGGGGAGGCTTTTGGCCTGGATCAGTGGACAGAGCTGCGCGCTTGACATGAGAGCAGCTATTGTCGAGGGTCTTCCAGAACCTATGTAAATTCTAAACAGGAGAAGAGAGAGCAATCCGTCCAGAGTTTCCAGGCTATGGTGCGGCACGAGCTGGTCGGTTGAGTGGTGGACACTGTGGTCATGGGCATGGTTTTCTCTGGTGGCCGGGGAAGAGGGTACTCAGGACAAGGCCAACAAGGCAACTGTTTTATATGTGGCGGTATGAGACACGGGCACATGATTGTCCCAGCCAACAGCAGCAACCGCAACAACCGTTCCCACGGCAACCCAAGCACAGCAGTATGGCCCATTACAGCAACAGCGGCCTACGCGCGGAGGAGGACGAGACACTGGCGGACCATGGCGGCCCACAGCAGCCGGCCCAGTCACCTCGACAATATTACCAGGGCGGAGAATTTGATGGGAAGAGACTTGTTGATGTCTAATGGAGCTACCATCATGTGTGAATGGCCGCACAGTGACTTTATTCCGTGTTCACAACCAACATGAACATGTGGACAGTGGGGGACAATCTATAGGTCACGTCTTGAGCCTGAAACTTCGGCCACTGGGGGGACTTGTCCCTATATCACCGGTGGAAATCATTCATTGACTCGCTCGGGCTGTACCATTAACCTATGGATGATTTTCATTGTACGTTGTTTTACTGTATTCAGAAGGTTCTTGGAACACCCTGGCAGTTGAAAGAATGATTTGGCCCTGTCTCCTGGTCATGAGGCTCGCCGGCTCGGTCCAGTGGTCACGACCAGCACCCCCTTCACAGATGCGGACACCCCTCACCCAAAGATAACAAAAGAAAACTGTTTTTTATCACCTAGAGCCAGGGGAGAAAGAGAGCCCCCACCAGCCCAGCCCAAGGCCCCCTCCCTCTGCGCAAACAGGGAAAGATAGAGAGGTGGAGAGAGCGAGAGAGTTGACAGTATTGAGCTCAATATTAGTGACAAATTATGGGTCCTCTATTAGACACGGAAATTTATAATTAGGAAATGGCTAAGTGGAAGGTGAGTTTCTCAAAATTTTAATAGTGGTAAGAGTGAGCTACAAAAATGGCTCTTATATTAAATAAACACAAGCTTGGAGCAGAATAGCAATTCAACAAGTGCAATTTAGCTATTTTAGCAAAAAGAGAGGGATTTGCGATTTAGACTTAAGGATTAGGAATCATCCAAATTATTAATGATATCAAACATGAAGACAATGCAGAAATGGCATTGATCCAAATTATTAGGTAAATTGTAGCTGGCAAGTTTAGATAAAATAATTAATTTAGGATAGGCATAATTTCCCTGAGATGCAATAAACATCATGACATGTCATCAGTGCACGGATGATAATTCATTGTTTTGCCCATCAACAGATGAAATATGCTTAAGCGTGAGTCGTAAGAATGAATGACTATGAGAATATGTCTGAAAATGAGTGTGAGCATGAATGGTTGTTTGTTTGTCTTTTTGTGTTTTTGATTGGCCGACCACCGAGATATGATCAATCGGTTAGGTATCAAGGTGGAAAATGATTTAACAAATTGGAATCAATTTCGGAATTTGCCAATAAGCCGTTTCACGGATGGCAACGACAAATTATGGAAAAATATTTCGTCCAAGGAAATTTTTAATGAAAAAAGCAGCAGTACTCCAAATGTGAAATTTGAAGGGGAGAAACAAATCTGCTATGCGAAATTTGGGAGCACTGGGAAAAACAAAGGCAGTGCATGATATGAAATTCCAAAGTACTATTGATTTATAGTGATAATGGCATCCAAATTGTGTTAATAGAAACATTGACTGAATTGACAAAAGTTTCCATGTTTAGTTCCGGAAAAATATGGAAATCCAATTTGGTGGAATGTACCAGATGCCATTGTTCACTACACGATTGGAACAGGAGGATGAGGCTAATCATATGTCTGCATAAAAGAAAAAACTTTAAAGAAACGCATTAATTTTGGGTTGGCGAAGGGAGATGGTGTTTCTTAACAGGAAAAATCGAGAGCACGCATGAGCAACCCAGGATAAGAGTGTCCGTGCAAGATCCACCTGGTGCACTGTAAGAAGGTTCTCTCAGTTGAAACGTTTGAGGAGACAGGTAAGATAAACTTTTGACGTAATCAGACGTAATGGCAAGTACTCCAATATTGATTGGAAAGAACTTTTATATTGTTTTTTGTCTCCATAAAAAAGGTGAAAGCGTTTCAATTGAGACCAAACCTTCTTACAGATTTTTAAAGTAAACAATTAGAAAGAGAATGGATAGAAATATAACTGGATTTTAATTTTATGCCTGAATATTGGGAAAGATTGATTAAGAAAGTTTTATAGGAGATGATTGGCAAACTCCAAATACAATGGCATGTTACATTTGATAAAAAGGACTACTACACTGGGATATTTGGAATTTCAGACAACTGAGTTTACTATGCAACGCGATACACATTATTGAATGAATCGGGACTTGATTAATATGCATTTTAAAAGTAATGAGTTTTAATTGGAAACTAAAGGACAAAAGTGGTACCATCACTCACAGTTGCGCCCGGCCCCAAACTTTGTGCCCGCCAATGGTGAGCTTAAATGTTGACCGCCCGGACGGGCGGGTCAAGAGAGGGAATGTGACAATGGCAAGAATTGGATCAAAATTGGACTCGAAAGTGTCTGAACAAAGACGATGACAATGCAAATGTTTAACATTATTGACTATTTTGCTTGCTGGCGTGTGCTTTGTGTGGACTATGTTGATGGTGCAGGATGACAGAAGGAATGGAGTGAAAGGAGAACGAGTGATGGTGTATCATTCCTGGAATGGAACGGTATGGTATGAAGCAGAGCGAGATGGTGGTAAGACGCTGACACAGACACAACAATTACTGCTAAATCTGAAGTGTAAACAATCGACACAGGTGAACGCTTGGGTGACAATTTTGAACTGGACTCAACAATGGCTTGATTTGTTTATGGAAAAGAGAAAGCCCATTTTTGACACCCATGTTGCACAATAAAATTTCACCTGCCTAAATTTAAATGGGACTGGCCCTGGGATTGGAAATATCCAGGAGTCATGGTGTAATGAAAATGTGTCTTTGCCAGCAGGAATCCCTCTCGCTCGTGCTGATGTTTGGCTGTGGTGTGGAGCGAAAGTGTTGTGCGATAGGCTTCCCTCCAATGCCTCAGGTAAGTGCGTCATAGTAACGCTGATCATGACAATTAAGTGTGACAGCATTGGACATGGATTCCCAACAATGTGTCTCCTGACGGTCGTCTTGCTGGGGCATTGGAGGGTCTGCGCACGCAGAGTAACAAAATGAAGGATCTGAGGCCACAAGGAGAGTATTAATTTTTTACTGATTTTTACCAGAATTATTTTTTTACTGATTTTTACGAGAATTATTTTTTTACAGATTTTTTACTAGAATGAAATCTTATACTGATTTTTAGTTTTCTACTGATTTTTTAATTGTTTACTGATTTTTAGCTTATGGTCATTGATTTTAGCTAGTGTTTAACAATAAAACAAGGTATTTGAGTGATGACCTCAGTAGTCTGAGGTCATGAGAGGGAATGAAGGAATAATAGGTAACAACTTAAAGAGAGTTCATTAGATCTCCCTGCATTCCTGTGGAATGTTGAGTGTGTGCGGGGGTCGCGGACAGGATGTGGGGGTTGCAAGTTTAAACTGTTTGCAGGAGCCGAGACGGGAGATAAGACAGAGGCAGTTGCTGGAATGGAAAAATACAACTGGGTGGAACCGCGAGGAGATTCTTCAGGGAATAAAGACCAATGAGCAAGCTAGAGTTAACTGCATTTTACACATAACCAATCGTATAGTGCCAGGATGCCTTTGTGTTGTGTCATTTGCATATTGTGTAGTATAACTAAGTTCCCGGGTAACCCAGAAAAAAGAACTACGACGACTGGTGGCAACATGCGTCTGCTTGGACAGACTGAGAGGGGCCTGAGCCACAGACTTATGTCTTAGATTTGTGTGTTAGAAATAAATCCACCCGTGTGTGAAAATGTCGGCTTCCTGGTACCTTTCTATTGCAGAACGAGCGCGCAAATTGTTGGATGAGTGGCAGTCGGGTAAGGTCATAAATTGGAGTCAGATTATTAACTTAACTTTAATATAATTATAGATTAAATTCCAACAACATATATATACATATATATATATATATATATATATATATATATATATATATACACACACACCTTTTCCACCTTGATAGTTTATTGACAGATTATATCTTGGTGGCCAGCCAATCAAAAACACAAAAAGACAGACAATCATCCACACTCACACTCATAATCAGGGGGATTTAGAGTATTCAACCAGTCTAGCATCCATAATTTTGGTTTTTGGGAGTAAACTGGAGTACCCGGAGAAAACCCACAAATTCTCGAGGACACCAGGAATACTCCACACTCTGGATGGTCTGGATCCACCCCGCTTTTATTAGTAGATCCTCAAACCGCAAGGTTGATGCGTTAATCACTAGTCTTTCAATTTGGGTCGTTTACCCACACATCAGTGGCCCGTAAATTTCATCACAGGTGTAAACCCCCATCCCCAGTGGGGCTTCTTGGTAGTTCACCCCCTTTTGCTGCCCTATCAGCAATAATCATTCCAGAAAGAACTAGGTAATTAATGTATTATATTCACGTGACACACATCTACAAATAGAAATTTGTTTTGGAAGTTCAATTGCCGCCAATCGTCGCCCTAGTCAGCCAGGATGAGCTACTGCCATGCAAGTCGCTGTGATTAACTCTT
Source organism: Stigmatopora argus (assembly GCF_051989625.1). Lineage (NCBI taxonomy): Eukaryota > Metazoa > Chordata > Actinopteri > Syngnathiformes > Syngnathidae > Stigmatopora > Stigmatopora argus. Next base: position 397,605 of record NC_135408.1, read on the forward strand.
TGTTTGCTAATAATGCAATAACAGACAAATTGTGACACATTGGAACACACACCCCCACTCAAGTATATTAACCGTTTGTAAAAAAAATTACCTCCATATTTCGCATTAAGTTATACCCTCTGTTAATGCTATCAGTTAGCTGTTTGTATGCAGAATTGAGGTGGCAATAGTTTCACCTCTAAAGTTTGTTTTAGTAGCCGTCAATGTATCTCTCATTCCGTTCGAATTTTGCCCATTCCTTTTTATTCCTAGACAACCCATCTACTTAAAGCATTACTCAAAGGTTGATATTTTATAATTTGGAGGTGCTATTTTCGAACATGAACATAATTTCATCACTTGTTTCATACCATGAAAGGCTCCACCAGATTTTGGGCATCCAGTGCCAAATAGAGCCTATTTCCAAATTTCCCTTGAATTTGTTTTAGATATGGGATTCCCATTCCCCAAATATTCCAGAATTCATGTCCCAACGCATTTTGTCAAACCCAAAGCGACAAACATAATCTGTTTCTTAGCCAGATTTTGGAACTTGGAAAATTGTTCAATTTCCCACTTATCTAAGCTTGTTTTTGCCAATCGTTATCTCTGTAACATTTAGGTGCATTAACCCCATAATTGCAATGCTGTAAGTTTTAAGCTAAAGTTCTCTCAATTTGTATGCCCTTAAAGCAATAGAAAGCAATGTCATTTGGTTGTATCAATTGATCAATGCTTATCCAATCTGTAAAATCGTAATAGTCATCAACATGACCCATGCCAAAGCATATTTCACCCGCTCAAGCTGCAATAGGCCATCTCATCCTTGTAAATTGACAGTATATTCAGGTACTACTAACAAAGACATTTTACACGTTTCTCCATTCGGATCTCTTATCCAGATCGGAATTGTTTCCGAAACGGCGGTATCCTGACCACCTGCCGTTGTCACAAAGACCTTCCGCCTTGTACGCCTAGCACCAGGAATACCCATTTTAATTGCCGTTTTACAAGCTCCAGTATCACACAAAAATTCCAATTGAATTCCTTTCACGAAAAATGTGATCCCTGGTTTAACCAAATCAAATGCCAATGTTTTCATTAAATTTAGCTCAACATCCTTAGAATCAAAGTCCCCACTCAAATCATTTTGAGCAGGCATGCCAGCTAATCATGCCGATTAGGCCTTGTTTTCAAAGACCCTTTTTTCCGGGCAATCACGCGACACAGTCCCCAATTTTCCACAAACCCAGCATGCAGATTTTTTGAAAACTCTATTTCTGTTTAACCTCCTCATTTGTTTTCTCCCAATCTCTTAGCTAACATTCCTAGGCTCTCGCCACCTATCTCGGTAAATATTTTCCCCTTCAGCCGAGGAGGCCCCGCTGTTTTTTTTTTTCCCACAACGGACCCGTATTATCACCCTTCTTTCTGTGGAACAAGCCGTCTCACTTTTATCTCCATTCACATATTATATATAGATTACTCCTATGCTTAGTGCGTATTTTATACCGCAGGTCTATTATTTTATGTATATTAAGATGGCCAGCAAACCCATATTCGTTTATCCATAAATTTAACTCTTGAAGCGCTTTGATTTTCCCCGTGCGTCCTGCATGCTCCTGCATATTCCTGCGTGACACCCTACGTGTTACGGCAGACAATCGCGACAAGGTACCATTGCCCATGCTCCCGTTTTGTTCCAAGCCTTTGTTGTTTTGTAAAGCCATTTTGAGTTATTAAAGATGTTGTTTTGAAGCTAATTACCTCATCCAATCCTGCTTCCCCGCGACTGGGTCTGAATCCAGTCCCGATCGCGCCACGCTACAAGCGACGCGACCATAACAGAACGATCCGACCAGAATGGACCCAACGGGAACCTACCCACGCTCGAGCCGATGCTCTCGTCCACGCCAGCCACCCCTCTTGAAGCCGACCGACCATATTGATTTAGCGGGTAGCTCCCCAAAATCTTTTAGGGAATTTATAACGACTACACCGTGGTGTGGGCACCTTAGAGACGTTCTGGCAGCGGAGAAATCCAGACTAGGAGGTAATTCTGAGCCTCCATCCAACTTTAAACCGACCCTTCGCCCAGCCCGTCGCACCGGGCTGCCAGCACAGCTAAGTCAGAATACCCAAGGTCCAACACCCCCTATTCATCGCCTAAGTCATCTGTATTCAAACTCCAGCGAGTCTTTTTCTCAATGGAGGGAGAATCCCCCAGCCTCCATCGGCCCCGTTTGAACGCCACATCATTGTCGGTTGGGACTCTGAATTTTCTGATGGTGAGGACGACCAGGAGCTAATTGATTTGTATGCTGGAGATTCGGACTCGGACAGTAATTTTCTCAGCCGATTCGAACTCCGATACACCCCACCGGAGGACGTTGACCCATACTCCTTCTGCGATTACTCCGACCTGGATTACCCCGACCAGCAGTTGCCGTGTCGGCTGGCCATCTACAGTGGACAACCGCGTGGCGGCCGGCGGGGAGGCTCAGGTAGGAGTTTCGAACACCGCCCATCTTGTATTTGTGGGGAGGCGCAGCAGCGAGGTCTTTCACTGTGTCGGCTGGCCATCTACAATGGGCCACCACGTGGCGGCCAGTGTGCTGTGCCGTCCTCCCGGAGGAGGCGGCGAGCGCCGCAGGGAGAAGCGGAAGGAGTGCCTGGACGCTCGAGCCCCTGACCAAGCTCCTCGCTCGACCTCGCCCGTCCAAGCTCCTCGATCGACCTCGCCCGTCCAGACGCATCACCCGACCACCCCGTTCCAAGCTTCCCAAATTCCTGTGCCGAAGCCATGCAAAATACTCCCTTTACCAGCTGGGCCGCCAGTCACACCCGTGCCGAAGCCACGAACCAGGCTTCCGGTGCCGGCTGGTCCGCCTAGTTCCTGCCCGCCAAGCTCCTGCCTGCCTAGTTCCTGCCTGCCTAGTTCCTGCCTGCCTAGTTCCTGCCTGCCTAGTTCCTGCCTGCCTAGTTCCTGCCTGCCTAGTTCCTGCCTGCCTAGTTCCTGCCTGCCTACTTCCTGCCTGCCTAGTTCCTGCTTGCCTAGTTCCTGCCTGCCTAGTTCCTGCCTGCCTAGTTCCTGCCTGCCTAGTTTCTCCCTGCCCGGTTTCTCCCTGCCCGTTTTCTCCCTGCCCGTTTTCTCCCTGTCCGGTTCCCAGCTGCCTGGTTCCCGCCTGCCGAGTTCTTGCCCGCCCAGCGTCTGCCCGCCCAGCTCTTGCCCGCCCAGCGTCTGCCCGCCCAGCGTCTGCCCGCCCAGCTCTTGCCCGCCCAGCTCTTGCCCGCCCAGCTCTTGCCCGCCCAGCTCTTGCCCGCCCAGCTCTTGCCCGCCCAGATCTTGCCCGCCCACCTCTTGCCCGTCCAGATCTTGCCCGCCCACCTCTTGCCCGTCCACCTCTTGACCGCCCACCTCTTGCCCGCCCGGAAGTGGCGGCAACGCGCCAGAACCCCTGGATGTGGGGGTCGGCGGCGGCGAGAGCGACTCTCCGGCACCCCTGGACGAGGGGGACGGCGGCGGCGGGAGTGGCGGCAACGCGCCAGAACCCCTGGATGTGGGGGTCGGCGGCGGCGAGAGCGACTCTCCGGCACCCCTGGACGAGGGGGACGGCGGCGGCGGGAGTGACTCTCCGGCGCCCCTGGACGAGGGGGTCGGCGGCGGCGAGAGCGACTCTCCGGCGTCCCTGGATGAGGGGGTCGGCGGCGGCGCGAGCGACTCTCCGGCGGCGGCGAGAGCGACTCTCCGGCCCTCCCGGCCGAGGGGGCTGGCGGCCCCCCGAGCAGCCAGGGTAAGGTGCCAGACAACCGTTCTAAGATTCTGGTGTCTGTTAAGGGCAGGGGGCTTGGCCAGCACTTAAAGGACCAGCGGGGAGGCCCGCCTGACCGGCTACTCCCACTCCTCTCCAAATGCCGACGTGGACGCCTGCCGGATAGGCCTCTCCTACACCTCTTCTCAGGCCGGGGCGGACGCCCACCGGATCGGCCTTGCCTACGCCTCGTCTCGGGCCGGCGTGGACACCCGCCTGACCGGCCACCTCGACGCATCGTCACCAGCCGGCACAGACGCCCGCCGGACTGACCACTTCCTTGCTTCGTCTCAGGCCGGCGCGGACGACGGCTGGACCAGCCACTCCCACACCTCGTCACTGGCCGGCACGGACGCCCGCCAGACCGACCACTTCCTCACCGCGTCTCAGGCTGGCGCGGACGCCCGCCGGACCGGCCACTCCCACGCCTCGTCACCGGCCGGCGCGGACGCGCGCCAGACCAGCCACTCCCTCGTCTCTTCACGGGCTGACGCGGACGCCCCACGGACGATGAGAACAGATGTCTCTTTCAGTAGGATTAGTCTTCAACCGTCATGAATCCAGGCGCTCCGCCGAAAATCCAGCCCGCAAGCGACCAAGCGCCCGGACTCCTCTCTGGTATGTTGACCCCCAGGCTTGAAGGACCAAAATGATAGGTTCACCAATAAGTATTCCCAAATTCAACTTTCAATAAAAGAGGCATCTGAACTCGTGCAAGAAGAGAATCGATCCACACGCGTCTCCGGTCAAGATCATTCTGATGACTTGATGTCTCACTTGCTAATTTATTCCTAAGATTTAACAACATGCATCACAGAAGTCTAAACATTTTTAGAGTCTCACAACAATTTACAGTCCTCCGATTCTTTCCAAGAGAGTTTTGATGTGAACCATCTTGATAAGCCAAAGCTACCCAAAACAATCCACAGTTCCCAAGAGCACTTGTTGTGAACCATCTTCAGAAGCAGACACTTCCCAAAACAATCCACAGTTCGATGTGAACCATCTTGATGCTTACCAAAATAATCCACAGTTCGATGTGAACCATAGTCATTACTTTTGCAAGAGATGTATTAAAATGCGTTCAAGCACATATATATAATGATTAATGTTGATACACATTTATGATAATGATTAATATTCCTAATAAGCAAAGCGTTCTTAGTTGCAAGCACATGTATAATATTGATAACCCCAACACTTTGCTTTGCTCTTTGTGCTTTTTGCTTTGTTGTACTTTGGCCTTTGCGACTCGGCCCCACCCGTTGCGTGGCTTGGTTTTTTTAGTTCTAGTCCTAGACGTCTTTGGAGCCATTCAGCCGTACTTCCGTTGTCATGCACGCAGGATCAGCTGTAAGCAGTGGATGTTAGTGCAAGGAGAAGAGGCAACGCTCCAGACCGAGCATTCCACAATTGTTATGGGAGCGTGAGATCTCTCCCCAGTCAGATGGAGGAGCTGTCAGTGCTTGCTGGGCTGCTTGAGTGCTTTGAAGCCCAGCACCGGAACACAGGAACAGGCACAGAAAGAGTGAGACCAATTTAAAGGATATAAGTTCATTACCAGACCGCAGGATGGGGAGAGAGATCTAACAGTTGTGAATGGCACAGCCTGTTGTCTTTGCAACTCTCTCCAAATGAACAGTGGGTGAGTCTTTATATAGGAAAACAAGGTAAAGTTGCTATGACAACAATGTAGGGTAGAGTTTATGCAAACAAAACTTTGGGTTGATATGGTTAGACATTTGCAGGGCTAAGTTTTAGGCAAACAAGATATTTTCTATAGCTCACACAACCTTCCGCAGCCTATCTTACATTGCGCGATGCGAACAAACAATTGCAAAGCAAATTGGCCAGCCTATCTTACATTGCGCGATGCGAACAAACAATTGCAAAGTTAGTTGGCCACATGGTGCAGTGCGAACAAACAATGCAAAGCAAGTTGGCCAGCCTATCTTACATTGTGCAATATGAACAAACAATTGCAAAGCAAGCTGGCCAGCATATCCCACAATTCCCTCCTGTTGTGAGTATAACAATATCGGAACCTCGTTGTTAGCAACGCTACTTTCGAACAAAATTCTTCACAAATTACTTCGAACTGGAGTTTAGACCGTCCAGAGAGGGGCAAAAAACCCTCACGCAGCGAAGGGGAAAACTCCTCCCCCGACAACCCGCTTGGGACGATCGCCTCATGGCCTGGAATCTTAGAATAGGAAACACACCAATCAGTAGCGCAACATCAGGGTCAGATTGGGGTATGAGTTAGCATTAGCTGGGTTTCAACACTCATGGTACGTTCGACTGTGGCATTAATGGTACGTTTGATCAAAGCTGAGAATCAGGGCAAACAACAGGTTAGGATGACAAGCACAAGAGCAATGACAGTTACGAACGGTAATAGGGATTTCAAAAGAGTCTGTGTTCATGAGGCCGAGAGGAACCAGTCAAGCCATCCTCGTTGTGGAACCGCCTCTCTTGTCATAGCGTTCCGTATGTTCGTCATAGTTTGTAGGGCATCATGGACTGAGTAGGATGCGTTGGCAGGGATGAAGGTACAGCACGAGTCTCCTACCATGGCACACACCTCCCTGCTGTCAAGGGGAAGGCGGCGCTGGATAATCATTTGGGTCATGGCGGTTATTCGGGCTTCTCGGCCGTGTTGTAGTCGGACTGATGCATCGACATAGGCCTGGAATCTGTAGTCAATGGTTTCCAGACGTACAGTGTTCTTTGCTGTTCCTACCCAGGGGAACAGAGCCATCAGGATTTTGGAGGAGACTGACCAGTGTTTGTGTTCGAGGGGGACATCTGAGCCCCACACTGGATCATGGTCGTGAGCTCCAACATTCGTTCATCAGCTTTGATGGTGGTGGCCAACTTGGTGAAGTTAGCAGTCAAAATCACACGGTGAGGTCCGTCCCCACGTGTAGATGACCAGCACTTTCTTTTTATCACCTTGACGAGTACCAGGTCACCTGGGGACAGGACCTCCTGTGTGGTAGACAGAGAAGATGTCGGCAGATCATTTGCATTTATCACAGTTTTTTCTTGGAACATTTTGCATAACCACTGAGTGAGAGAATCCGCTTCTCCTCTTTCCTCCACCACCAGATCTTTCCCCCACTTTGGCAAGTGGAAGGGTCCGCCGTTCTCTGCCTCAAATGGTGTGCATCCCTGTGCTGTTGGAATGATTGTCATGTATGTTTCTACCAGGCTCAGGCATTCTGGCCATGGTTTTCCTGCGTCTTCCATGTTTTTTCTGAGTTTTACTGTTCCATTGGTTCTTTTAATGAGTCCAACACTTTGAGGGTGCAGGCGCAACAATATCTCAGGTCGATTCCAAGATGCTGTCCCATATCTTGGATCAAGCGGCTCACGAAGCGAGCATCACCATCACTCCAAATGACTCGTGGTATTCCATGGCGTGGAATGATCCTTTTGCATATGGCTTTTGCAACTGCCCTGGCGTCAGCTTCCTTGGATGGGCATATCTCAACCCACTTCAATGATCACCAGACAGTACTTGTATGTGCCACTTTGGTTCAGTTCAATGAAATCCATGTTCAGAACCTCGAAGGGATATGTCCCAGTTTGCCTTGTTCCACGCTTGGGTTGTTCATTGCCCTGAGAGTTGAGTCCACAGCAGGAGAGACAGTTTCTGAATTTTTTTAAAAAGTAAGTTTGGAGACCTCTGGGACTATACTATCCCTCCTGTTGAGACATGGCTCCTCCCATGGCTCAATTTGGCAATTACTTCAAACAATGATTGTAGGACGCATGGCTTGTTTGCATAGAGGCCTTTCTTGTGTTGAGTGGCTCCTTCTGTTTCCCATTGTTGATTCTCTTTTTCTGGTCGTTTATTTTAACCCTTTGTAAGAAGGGTTAGTCTCAATTGAAACACTTTCACCTTTTCTGCATATGGAGACAATATGAAAGAGTTCCCTATGGTTTATGGCATTGCTCGCTGAGCAATAATCTTTCCAATCAATATTGGAGTGGTTGCCGTTTCGTTTTACTACGTCAGAAAGTTTATCTCACCTGTCTGCTCAAACGTTTCAACTGAGAGAACCTTCTTACAGTGCCAAAGATGGATCCACACCCCTGCTCGGCTATTTTCATGTCTGCTGGTTGGTCAGCAACACTTGGTATGGACGTTCCCACTTTGGGTCGTGCTTCTTTATACTGTAGGTTGAGCACCCAGGCTTCTGGCACTACCGTTGGTCTGTTTCCTGTTGAGAAGCAGTCTCCTTCTGCTAACCCAAATTCAATGTGTTTCCTTAAAGATTTTTCTTATTTTTCTTCTTATTTTTTTTCTTTTTCAGTGCCCCCAAATTCCTAATTTCGCAGAGCAGGTTTTTTGTTCCTCCACGTCAAGTTTCACATTTGGAGTACTGCTGCTGCTTTTTCATCAAGAATTTCATTTGAGAAAATATTTTTTCTATAATTTGTCGCCGCCATCCCTTTAGCGATTTCAGAAATCGATTTCAAATTTCCAAATACTTTTCCACCTTGATATCTGATTGATTGATTATATCTTGGTGGCCAGCCAATCAAAAACACAAAAAGACAGACAACCATTCACACTCACAATCAGACATCAGTGGTCTGCAAATTTTCATCACGGGTGGGGACCGACACCCCCAGTGGGGCTTCTTTGCAGCTCACCACCTTTTGCTAGCCTATCAGCAATAATCATCCCCAAAGGAAATAAGTCAACCTCATTTGGTTGACATCAATTGTTCGATGCTTATGCAATCTGTAATATTCTAATAGTCATTAATATGACCCATGCCAAAGCATATTTCACCTGCTCAGGACAAAACAGGGAATGTCTTCCGTGCTCTAAAAACATTCCATGCCTCTTCAGTCTTAATGAAATTATGCCTATCCTAAGTCAATTATTTTATCTAAACCAGCCAGGTACAATTTACCTAATTATTTGGATGCATGCCATTTCTGCATTATTTTCATGTGATATCATTAACAACCAAATAATTCTTAATACTTAAGATCTAATTCACAAAGAACCCCTATATTGCTAACCCACTCAAGGTGGCTAAAATCACTGGCTGAGTTCAATTCAATTCAATTCAATTTATTGGCGAAAGAAAGCACAAGGCTAAGGGCCATGTCAACGACCTGTTCCTATGGCAACCGACTCGTCTCACCCCCACCAAGGAGATGATGTTTACTTAAGATAAGAGACATTTTCTGTAGCTCACTGTTACCACAATTCAAACCTACAATAAGTAATTTAGAGAAAATAACCTTTTACTAGGCATTCCGTAATGACAAATTTCAGTGTTTAATAAAGGACCCACAAATTGTCACCAATATGTCATAATATTGTCAATTTTCTCTAACCATCTCTCTCTCTCTGTCACCTTCAGCTGCTTTTCCCACACTTTCTTTTCTATGCCCTTGCAACAATCTTTTCTTCATGCTTACAAAACTCTTTTCTATTCACTTACTAAAATCTTTTCTTCAACCTCCGATTTCCATTCTGCAGTCTGGCAACAAACCCATCTCCCTTGTCGCTTTCCAACAGATATTAATCACTTACTTAATACTTTAAACAGCAATTCTATTCTAAATTTACCAAAATTGATCTCAATACTTCACGATTCACCCAACATCTCTGAACACACCAAGACCACAAGTCCCTGACGTTTGTCTCTTGGCGGAGTCCCTGACTCTATTTTTGTTCTACCTACGTCGGTGCAGACCACGGACATTCATGTTCTACCTACGTCGGTCTAGACCTCGAACATTCAATACTACCGCAGTGATAATACTCGTTCAAATTATCACACTTCACGGAGACACAAATCAAAGGGTGAACTCACGATCTTTCTCGTTCCGAACCAGCCCTGGTTCAGAGGGACCCGTCACCAGATCACCGGAGCGGCGAGGGAACGTCTGTCGGGTTGACCCTTTCAATGGAGGATGCTGTTGACAGTCTTTATTTTGCCCTTCATCGTGCTCCGTCGTCTCTCTGGCAATTGTTGGCTTGTTGGGCCCCAGGATTTCGACACCAAAGTTTGTTGGGTCTGTAAGAAAGCTTCAGGAGCAGGCACAGAAAGAGTGAGACCAATTTAAAGGAAATACGTTTATTACCAGACTGCAGGATGGCGAGAGAGCTCCAACAGCTGTGAATGGCACAGCCTGTTGTCCTTGCAACTCTCTCCCAATGAACAGTGGGTGAGTCTTTATATAGGAAAACAGGGTAAGGCGACAGAGTTTATGCAAACAAAACTTTGGGCTAATAGGGTTAGACATTTGCAGGGCTAAGTTTGTGCAAACACGATATTTTTATAGCTCACACAAACTGCCGCAGCCTATCTTACATTGTGCGATGCAAACAAACAATTAGAAAGCGAGTTGGCCACATCGCGCAATGCAAACAAACAATTGCAAAGCAAGTTAGCCAGCCTATCTTACATTGCGCGATGCGAACAAACAATTGCAAAGCGAGGTGGCCAGCCAATCTTACATTGCGCAATGTGAACAAACAATTGCAAAGAAAGCTGGCCACCCTATCCCACACTTCCTGTGTGTGGTTCCAGTTTCTTATCTAGGTCTACAATGTCTTGTGTGTCTTGTGTCTGTCTTGCTGCTGCAACAAAGAAATTTCCCAAATACGGGATGAAATAAAGTTCTAATCTAATCTATTTTTAAAGACGTTAGTCTAGTCTGGACTTGTCTTTGTTCCTGAAACTTGGCATCTTTTGGCCTGTACAAGTACATCAACATTAGGTGCTGTGTCCCGACTAACTGTCACTTTCAGAATGTCATTTAAGGGCTTGTGTGTGAGCCTTGAACGCAATTTTGTTTTAATGATATTCATTTCTTAGAAAATTTGTTCAACAAGGTAGATCGTCCCAAACATGCCCAAAATTTTAGCAGCCAGGGCTGTTAGTAGATACTGATAAAATGTGTCCAGACCTATGTAGGCAATCGGGATACGGCTTCGATGCTAATTCCGTTTCACTAGCAATAGGTAGCTGGCGTTTACCGCAGCTTCACTGACTTCTCAGGTCCGGGTGAAAGTTTACTGCTGTTTCCTCAGACCCGCCAGCTATTCGTTGACCTTATCTGTTCTTAGTTGTCCTTGTAAGATGACATATTTTGCGCTGTGCCGAGTCTCATAGTGGGGCCAAATATTATATTCCTTACATACTGAAACTTGTTGCAAACACACCAAGCACATAGGTTTACCATGCGTTTCCATAAATAAATATGACATGGTCCATTTTTCTTGGAAAATTCTACACTCTTTATCTGCTTTTCTCTATTTTGATAACGCCAGTTTTCCTAATGAAGTTGTAGCGGGCAGGTAGAGAACAGAATAGAAACAACGTCATAACAAGCTTACACTTGCACTAAGACACAAAGCTTAAGAGCTGTCAACCATTGAGGAAACATGACGGTTGGCAAAAAATTGGAAACCGGGTCTAAGACCGCATGTGTTGTATCCGTCAAGTGTTGAATGTTTCAGTATACAGGTCACTGTATACGTGTGACGTTGACACGTTTCCATGGCACAGTGGATGTGACTTTTTATATTTTTATATTACTTATTTGTGTTACTGGGAAAATGCACTTTGTGGAGTCGCACCACCGATTTCGTTATATGCAGCTGTGTATGATGACAATAAAGGCTTTTGATTTGCTTTGATTTGTTGATTAATGTTGTTGTTTGACTTCTTAATCCTGTGTTTATTAAATTTGTGTTTATGTTTGTGTGCTATCTCTATGTTGCATCCAGGTAGCTTTCTCTTGTTCCCATGCGTTTCAACACGGGTAGATTCATTTTGCGACATTCATAAATAATTATAGAAATAATTTTCTCTCATTTTTATGTGTTCCTCACATCTTTCTTACAAAAATGACACATGTTGACCAATTTTAAAGTGTGAACTTGGTCGTTGTGTGAGGACCTTGTAACGAATTAGATAATTTACATATAAAGTATTGCTCTACCTTTTTTCAAGTTATGAAAAAAGTCTGGAGCCAATTAATTTCGTAAATAGAGGTATGACTGTATTTCCATTTCTGTATATTTTTAGTTATGTGCTCTATTCTTTCTCAACACTTGCATCCTGTCGTCAGTCAAGTCCGCCTTTTCACTATATAAATATAGGGCGTCAGCAAACAATGTACCCAGACAGTCAAACTCTCAGCGTCATAAAGCGACATCTACAGAATCTTGAATATAGTGCTTTCAAAAGTGATTGGGTACCTCATCCACTTTGGGGAATATTTTAGACTTTTATCTGTGCCCTATGTGAGTACATTTGTACTGCGTTGTGTTTGTAAGGGTTATTATCAAATAATAAGGGGAATTACAATGACAGGTATGAAATTAATTGGTTCCAGAAGTTTTTCTGAAACTGGGATTTTTCAGAAGTAGAGGCAAATTTTACATCTAATTAGCATAATTCTTTCCGCAAAGTTTAATACTAGCCACTGTAAACCCTTTAAAAAATATAGTATAATATACTCATTTTTGTAGTAAATCTTCATTCATTCATTCATTTTCTGAACCGCTTTATCTTCATTAGGGTCGCGGGGGGTGCTGGAGCCCATCCTAGCTGACTCCGGGCCACAGGCGGGGGACACCCTGAATCGGTGGCCAGCCGATCGCAGGGCACAAGGAGACGGACAACCATGCACACTCACACCCTTACCTAGGGGTAATTTAGAATTTCCAATCAGCCTACCATGCATGTTTTTGGAAGGTGGGAGGAAACTGGAGTACCCAGAAGAAAGCCACGTAGGCCTGTGGAGAACATCCACACTCCACACAGGTGGACCGACCTGGATTAGAACCCATGATCCGCCTTAGTATTAAATACATTTATGGAAAAAAAATAAAAAATAGAAAACATTTAAGAAAACTAATTATTAAGCCATTAGAATAACGCCACAACACCGAACTAAAAACAAAAATAAAACTCATACACACATCAGTTCAAGGGTTGGTCTAGCTCGAAGCTCTCTTACTCTCTCTTGTCACTCGCTTGACGCCATGTGGCCACATGCTCCCCGTGGTGCTTTTGCGGGCGCATTTGCTAATGGGTGTGCTGTAAAGAGTTTTAAATTTGGCTAAGTCCGTGGGTGTTGCTGTCTGAAGGAGTGCAATAACTAAGGATGGATTGCATGCTGTCTGGACAAAGTGAAATCGACGGCAAATCTTGCAGCATTTCCATGTTATGTTTATATAAAATGCCTCTTTTCTTGTTCATATCTCGGACAGATTATGGTATTTTGGAACAAAAATTTACATCGCAAAACGTTTTGTAACCCGAAAAAATGTGTAATTTGAACCATTTGTAAGTAGAAATACCACTGTATTTGGGGATTTCAGGTTTGGTTACAAGATCGGATCCGATCCAGTAGTCGCCTGTTTTCAGTACGACAATGCTTGTTGGCTGGTGTAAATCATACCACTAGGCTGGGGCTAGCAACCCACGGCGCTGCCTTAATGGCTCACTGGAGCTTTTTCTTAAAAAAAAATTAAAATGGAAAATATATTATTTGTTTTAACATGGTTTCTGTGGGCGGGCAAACATGACACAAGTGTTCTTCATGTTTTGTGCCGCGGAACAATGGTTGGGAAGACACTGCTCTACAGCAGTGTTTCCCAACTGTTATGCCGCACCACACTGGTGTGCCATGAGTGATGGTCATACAATGTAATATTCAGAGAGAAAAAATAATATGGTAATAACAAGATTAAAATTGAACTATTTCAAGGTTAAAATCAAAATATGATGAACGTTAAATTGTAGATTATACTATTACAAGATTCAAATTGTGAAACAGTCATTTTGTTGCTTATTTTTCTCTAACATGAACCAGAGGTTGTTTGGTTTCTAGGCCATCAACTTTTGGCAACCTAAGTCTGTGTGAGCACATTTTTTTGCATATTATTAGGAGATTTAAGTAATATTTGGGAAAAAGTCATACAATTATGTGATTAAAACATTACATTTCTTATTTTTCACTCGAACCAGAAGTTGTTCATGGTCCGCAGACATCAACTTTTAGTGACATTAGGACAGTGTGGAAACTTTGATGCCAATGCCTATTATTAATATAGGCGACATATTTTTAAAATAAAATATTTTCCGATGGTGGTGTCTCTTGAGATTTTTTCAATGCAAAAAGTGTTCCGCAGCTCAAGAAAGGTTGGGAAACATTGCCCTATAGGATGCACTGCAGGGAAAATATAAATATAATCATGAAGGCTCATTATGTATTTGTAGCCAACATAGTCATTTTGATAGTAGGCTAATATAGAAAATATATATCCATACAGTATGTGTTGCCTACATTATAAGGCTTATATAAAGTTTTTATTTTTTTGCAGCTCCAGTCAGACATTGTTTTTTGGTTTTAATCTGGCTCTTTCAACATTTTGGATTGCCGACCCCTGCACCATGCAAACATGCCCGCAGGGTGGGGCTACATCTCCTTAGAAACTAAGGAGTCACAGATCATCTAAACCAGGGGTCCCCAAACTTTTTCCTGTGAGGGCCACATAACCTTTCCCTTCTCTGATGGGGGGCCAGTGTCAGTTTGTAACAGAAAAAGTGTGACGATCGTAGGGGAGCTTAAAACATTTATTGTTTTCCAGAAAGCCACACATAACCAAATAACCCTTTCCAGGTTCTTTACAGAAAAAAGTCAGGAAACAAATAATAACACTATTAATGAAATAAATAATAACTAAATAACCCTCTCTGAGTTCTTCACAGAAAAAACAGGAAATAAATAACACTATTTATGAAATAAATGATAACTAAATAACTCTCTCTAGGTTCTTCATAGAAAAAAAGCCATGGAACATTAACTTTCTGTTGTGCCATGCACAATATTAACAGATAAAAGTTCAGCTCAGTTGTCAGAGCAGAATCTCTCTCACGTCAACACTTTGCAGCACAGTGCTTGCTGGTGAATTAGGCAGTGGACTCATAGCGGGGCGGTGAGACCACTTTTTTCCAACTCCCGGTTCATGCGTCCCATTAGACCGCGAGTTTTGCCCACCATGCTAGGAGCCCCGTCAGTCGTGATGCTAGCTAGCTTTGACCAGTCCAGGTCCAACTTCTCCATGGTTTGGCACACTTTGTCAAAAATATCCTCTCCCGTTGTAGTCCCTTTGAGACTTTGGAGGGCTGCCAGATCCTCGCATATCTCAAAGTTAGCGCTAACTCCACGAATAAAAATGAGCTGTTGCGCTGTGTCTTGCACGTCCGTGCTTTCATCCAGTGCTAATGAAAAAAAGTCAAATTTTCGTCTTCTGCTGCAGCTGGGCATATACATTACTCCAGATTTCTTCAACGCGTTTGGTCATTGTAATCGCCAACAGACTTACGGCATTAAATGCATCTTTCTTCTTGGGACACACCTCCTCCGCGACAGCACCCATACATTTCTTAACAAACTCTCCGTCAGTGAAAGGCTTACCGCTGCTTGCTATTAATTTAGCAACCCGAAAGCTGGCCCGAACGGATTCCTGGTTGAGCTGAGCTTGGCGTACAAATATATTTTGCTGACATAGTAGTCCACTTTTTTGCTTTGAGAGTTTGTCTGCTCGTATTTGGCCTTGCAAGCTATCGTACTTGTCTTTGTGACGGGATTCAGAGTGTCGGCGAAGATTGTATTCTTTGAATACCGCAACCGTCTCTTGACATATGAGACAAACAGCCTTTTCTTTGCATTGAATAAAAAAAATAATCGTTTGTCCACTCCAGGTTAAATACCATGCATTCTGAATCAATTTGTCTCTTACCTAACTTTTTCGCCATTATTCCGTTCTCAAACAGGTTGCACAGTTTTTATATGCTTGAATAGTCCGCGATGGTCCCAGGGCTCCGCCCTTACCTGCGATCGTCCAGATGTCTCGGTATCACTGTGCTCTCGCATCCAACGGTGGACGTGCCCGCGTGCATCAAAGGGAAACACTCTCCCCGCGCGTGTCACCAAAGAAGCAATGCGAAGCCCCGCTTCACTGGAATGATTTATGGGCTCAGCAATGAACCAAACACAAGATTAAAATGTCCCAGTCTTCAAGGCCAAATAGGAAAAAAATCCAATAGCGTCTCTGGTATTGTTCAGAGGGCCGGTCCAAATGTGCCGGCGGGCCGTATCCGGCCCGCGGGCCATAGTTTGGTGACCCATGATCTAAACCAACGTTTCCCAACCTTTTTGAGTTGCACCACACTTTTTGCATTGAAAAAATCTCAAGGGACACCACCATCGGAAAATCTTTTAATTTAAAACTCTGCCGCCTGTATTGATAATAGTCATTGTCATCAAAGTTTTAGCAGCAGGAATCACAAAAAGCTCCAAAATTATTCCAAAATCAAATTTTTCACACTGACCTAATGTCAGCAAAAGTTAATGTCTGTAGACTCTGAACAACTTCCGGTTCGAGTGATGCAAAAATAGGTAATTTAATGTTTTTAATCACGTAATTTTATGAATATTCTCCAAATATAGTGGTACCTCGACATACGATCTTAATCCGTTCCGGTACTGAGCTCGTATGTCGAGCTTCTTGTAACTCGAGCGAACATTTCCCATTGAAATGAACTAAAAACAAATTAATTTGTTCCAACCCTCTGGAAAAACACCCAAAACAGGATATTGGATTGGAAAAACATTTTGATTTGTTCTAATTCGCCATATATTGACAAAGTAACAAATAACGAGTGGTTTAATAGTACTAAAATGTGTTTAATAGAACTATAAAATTAGACACGGAGGGTACACAGACGGACATACACATACGTAGAAACAGGCGGGGGATCGGGGGGACTTTATCCACGGCAACGCACTCGTAACCGAACAAACAAATTTAAATTAATTTGGATTAATATATACAGACACACTCAAATATATGTTTAATGTAACTTTACACAAAACTGAATTCTAATTTTGGACACGCAATGTAATTTATCAAAGCTGGGGATTGATGTATGACACAGAAAAAACAACACTAGAAGACTTATGTGAAATTCTAAGTGCCTTGGACAGACTAGAGGGCTTAGAGAACAATACCTGAAAATGCCATGGAACACACTTTTACTTCTAGTTTAATTTTGAATAATTTCCTGTTGTTTTAGGAAATATATTCAAAATGATTTGCTGAGAATCTTAATTCAAAGATTAATCTCAACATTTTCTATGCTGGTGTAAATTTTCTGGAGTAGGATTTCTGGATTTACAATTTCATTACAGTAGAAATTACTGTTACAACTACTTTATTTTCTCTATTTCTTCTGTCACGTACTGTTCTGCGTGATCTCCAATTGGCTACTACTTTAAAGGCAAGGATAAAATAAAAAATATAAAAAAATGGCAGCACATTGTGGTAAGTACTTGTATTTAGAAATATGTCCAGCGGGGGGCAGTACATGCCCTTGTTTTTCCTAAATGAATGTTATTTGTAACGGGCCGTATATGGCCCGGGGGCCGAGGTTGAAAAACATGTACACACATGATCCGGGGGCAGGGCGAGCGCGCGAATCCCGCGAAAGATGTTTCGCCGAACGGACGTTTCGCCGTTCGGCGAAACATCTTTCGGCAAATCGTCTGAGTACCTTGTGGACCAGTCTAGTTTGTTGTTGAGGTGAACACCCAGGTACTTAAAATTCTCCACTTTTTCAATGTCTACCCTGGATGTTCACCTGAGTGGTCTGTTGAGGATTCCTCCGAAAATCAATGACCATTTCATTTGTCTTACTGGTGTTGATGTAGAGGTGGTTTTGCCTACACCAGTCAACAAAGTCTGTGATGACTCCCCTGTACTCCAGGACGTTCCCGTCCGTCACTTGTCCAACCATAGCGGTGTCGTCAGAGAACTTCTGGAGGTGGCAGGTGTCTGTATTATGTTTGAAGTCTGATGTGAGGAATAATAATAATAATCGGACATAGGCCCTGTCGTCATTATCACAACACAAAAAGCCTACTTGTCATCACACGCAGAAACTGCGTGTGACGAAATTGATGGTGCTTCTCCATAAGCTACGTTTACTCGGCAAAAGACCTAAATAAGTGTAAGTTACGGACTTGTAATTTGGCATTCTGCTGTTGTGGATACAGGTCGCTTACCTCTCGCTTACCTCTCACTTTCTTTCACTTACCTTACTTCAGTCAGCTAGTAGGAGGCAGATCACCACCCAAACATCTTTTCATATTACCGCAGAAGGGAATGTGTGTTATGTTACCGCGAGTTTAGATTTCTGATAGATGTGGGGAAAAAACTGTCCTTAAGCCTATTTGTCCGTGCTTTGTGGGACCTATAGCGTCTGCCAGAGGGCAGCAGCTGGAACAGATTGTGACCAGGGTGGTAAGGGTCCCCTATGATGTTCTTGGCTCTGCTGAGGTAACGAGTGCTGGCAATGTCTTCCAGTGAGGGCAGAGAGCAGCCGACAATCCTCTGGGCAGTGTTAATCACTTTCTGCATGGCCTTTTTGTCTGCCGCCGTGCTTCCAGCGTAC
Source organism: Stigmatopora argus (assembly GCF_051989625.1). Classification (NCBI taxonomy): domain Eukaryota; kingdom Metazoa; phylum Chordata; class Actinopteri; order Syngnathiformes; family Syngnathidae; genus Stigmatopora; species Stigmatopora argus. The sequence goes on from NC_135408.1 coordinate 415,906, forward strand.
CACACTGTGATGCCGTACGCCGGGATGCTCTCTACAGTGGTTCTATAGAAGGTTATCAGAAGCTTGGTGCCCAAGTTGTTCTTCCTAAGTACCCTGAGGAAATTGAGTCGTTTCTGAGCCTTCTTCACCACTGCCGTGATGTTTGAAGACCATGAGAGCTTATCCCTGACGTGGACCCCCAGGAATTTAAAGAACTGGACCCTGTCTACACATACTCCATTTATGAGGAGTGGGGCCAGATCTGTGCCGTGTTTGCGAAAGTCCAGGATTATTTCTTTAGTTTTCGTGGTGTTCAGTGTGAGATTGTTCACCGAGCACCACGAAGACAAATTGTTGACCTCATCTCTGTAAGCCGACTCATCCCCTCCTGAGATGAGTCCGACCACAGTGGTGTCGTCAGCGAATTTGATGATGGCGTTAGACTGGTGGGTGGGTGTACAGTCGTATGTGTACAGGCAGTACAGAAGAGGACTCAGTACAGAGCCTTGAGGGGAGCCAGTGCTTAGTGTAATGGAGGAAGAGAGGTGGGGACCAAGTCTAACAGTCTGTGGTCGGTTGGTCAAGAAGTTCTTTATCCAGCAGCAGATTGAAGAGGATAGTCCAAGGTGGGAGAGTTTGTCAGTCAGAATGTCCGGTTTTATGGTGTTGAAGGCTGAGCTATAGTCAATGAAGAGCATCCTCACGTAGTTCCCATGGTGTTCCAGGTGGCTCAGTGCTGTATGAAGAGCAATGGCAATAGCATCATCAGTGGACCTGTTTGCTCTATAAGCAAACTGGTGAGGGTCAATTGAGGGAGGGATTGTATTCCTGATATGGCGGGCTACCAACTTTTCAAAGCACTTCATGATCACAGGCGTGAGGGCAACAGGCCTATAATCATTCATGCTGCCAATGGTTGGCTTTTTGGGGACAGGGATGATGGTGGCAGATTTCAGACAAGATGGAATGATGGATTGTTGCAGGGAACAATTGAAAATGTTTGTGAAGACTCCAGCCAGCTGGTCAGCACAGGCTTTGAGCACCTTCCCAGGTACTCCGTCTGGGCCAGCAGCCTTCCTGGTGTTCACAGACCGCATTACCAGTCTCACTTCCTGTTCCCGGAACGTCAGTGTATTGCTGCAGGGTGGTGGGGGGGTGTTGAGACTGGGTCTGATTTGTCAGTCTCAAAGCGGGCAAAGAAACGGTTCAATTTCTCCGCTAGTGAGGCATCTGCATTAACAGACATATTATTGTTATTGTAGTTGGTAATATGTCGTATTCCTTGCCACATCTTCTTTGGGTTATTTTCTGTGAAGTGCTCCTCAATTTTTTTGGTATATGCTGCCTTGGCCTTTTTAATGCCTCTTTTCAGCTCAGCTCTGGCAGCTCTATATTTTATCTTGTCCCCTGATCTAAAGGCGGAGTTATGGCATTTGATGAGTGCCTGTGTCTCATTGGTCATCCAGGGTTTTTGGTTAGGAAAAACCCGTATTCGTTTATCTATAGTGACGTTGTCAATGCAGTGTTTTATGTAAGAAAGTACAGAGTCCGTGTAGTCCTGGAGGTTGTCGTGTACAAAAAGTTCCCAGTTGGTGCGGGAAAAACAGTCCTGCAGCTGAGAGAGTGCGTCGTCGGGCCAAGTTTTTATTATCTTTATTTGTGGCGTTGTTTGCCTCCGAAGTGGAGTGTAAGAGGGGGTGAGAGATAGGCAGAGGTGATCTGATCCAGCTAGGTGAGGGAGGGAAGTGGCTTTATAAGCATGTTTGATGTTAGAATAGACATGGTCAAGAGTTTTGTCTCCTCTAGTATTACAATTTACGTATTGAATAAACTTAGGTAAAACAGTCTTTAAACACGCCTTGTTGAAATCACCAGCGACAATAAAAACTCCATCGGGGTGGTCAAGCTGTTGTTTGTTTACAGCCGTTAGCAGGAGGTTAAGTGCCGTGTTAACGTTAGCATTCGGAGGTATATAGATAGCCGTTACTATGACGACAGTTAGCTCTCTCGGTAGATAATAGGGCCTACACCGTATTGCCAATAACTCTAAATCCGGGGAACAGTGAGTGTCAATGATCCTACTGTCACAACACCATTCATTATGTATATACATGCACAGTCCTCCTCCCTTGCTTTTGCCTGTTAATACTTTTGAACGGTCATTCCGAAAAAGCGTTCGGCTAGCTAGCGATACCGCAGCGTCGGGGATATGCGGGTGTAGCCACGTTTCTGTGATGATAATAATATTACAGTTTCTAACAAAGCTGTTGGTAGCAATACGAAGTTCCAACTCATCCATTTTGTGGGTGATGGATCGGGCGTTGGTCAAAAAGACACTAGGAAGCGGTGCGGTTGTTGTTTCAGCTTAGCAGCAAGGCCCGCCCGGCATCCACGCTTCTGTTTTCTGTCCCTTCGCCGCCTTCGACGTGCTTTTGGTGGGCTGGCTAGCCACGGAGATCCCGGAGAGTTTGTTGAGAAATCGGATGTATCGCATATCCTTCGGATAGTGAGTAAATCCTGGCGACTGTAAGATAACGAACGACACCGAACTGGAGAGCATAAAGCCGCAGCGTCAGTGCGCGCCGCCATCTTGCATCGATATCCCATCGGATGTATAGAAGGAGAAGAGGAGTGGGGAGAGCAATGTGCCTTGTGGGGCCCCCGTGCTGCAAGCTACCACATCAGACATACAGTCCTAGAGTCTCACAAATTGTGGTCTGTCAATGAGGAAGTCGATGATCCATGCGGCTAGGTGGATCCTTACTCCAGCCTCTTCCAGTTTCCCTCTCAGTAGGAACGGCTAAATGGTGTTGAACGCACTGGAGAGGTCAAAAACATCTTTCTCAGCGTGCTTCCCGTGTTCTCTAGGTGTGAAAGAGACCTGTGCATCAGGTAGGTGGTAGCATCTTCCACACCAATGCCTGGACGATAGGCAAACTCCAGAGGGTCCAGCTCTGCATTCAACAGGGGGCTGAGGTGATTGATCAGGTGAGAGGTTAATGCTACCGGGCTGAAGTGGTTTGGCTCCCTGGGGTTTGTAGTCTTTGGAACTGGGACCACACAGGAAGTTTTCCACAAGGTGGGGACCTTCTGCAGACTGAGGCTGAGGTTGAAAATATGCAGAATCACTTTGCCCAGCTGATCCGCACACTCTCTCAGTAGTCTGGAGCTGAGGCAGTCTGGACCGGTAGCCTTCCTTGCCTCGATCTTCTTTAGCTGTTTTATCACCTGATCGACAGTAATGCAGAGACCGGTGGAAGAGGAGGAAGAAGAGGAGGAGGAGAACGACGGGGAGAGTTGCTTCTGGTCTGGGGGGTCAGGGGAGTGGGGGCAGGACTGATTCTGTTAAAGAACTGATTCAGTTCATTGGCCCACTCCCTGTCTCCGGACTCCGGGTCTCTCTCACTGTTGCCTCCATGGTCTGAAATGGTCCTCAAGCTCCTCCAGACCTCTTTGGTGTTGCCTCTCTGGAATTGGTTCTCTAGCTTCCTCCTGTAGATGGTCTTTCCCTTCCTTATCTCTCTCTTCAGCTTCTTCTGGACCATTTTCAGACTCTCTTTCTCCCCAGATCTAAAAGCCTTCTTCTTCTTGTTCAGGAGGGCCCTTAGATCCCTGGTGACCCACGGCTTACTGTTGGAGAAACAATGGACCTTCTTGGATGGTAAAATGTTCTCAACACAGAAGTTAATATAATCTGTGATGCAGTGGGTCAAGCTGTCAATGTCTTTCCCATGTGAGTTGCACAGCACCTACCAGTCAGTGGTCTCAAAACAGTCCCTCAGTACCATGCTGGTCTCCTCGGTCCATCTTTGTATGATCCTCATGGTAGGTTTTATTTTCCTCACCATAGGGATGTAGGTGGGGATCAGATAGACAGGGTTGTGGTCTGAGCGGCCCAGTGGGGGCAGCGGGACTGAGCTGTATGCCTCCTTTGTATTGGCATACAGCAGGTCCAGAGTTTTTTGTTCCCTGGTGTGGCAATTCACATACTGAATGAAGGTGGGGAGAGTAGAAGCCAAGGGAACATGGTTAAAATCACCAGAGATAAGAAGGAGAGACTGGGGGTGTGACGTCTGCAGCCAGGACACAGTAGCGTGAAGCAGCTCGCGAGCGACTGCCACATCAACCGAAGGAGGTATATACGCAGTTATTACGATAATATGCGATAACTCCCGGGGGATGTAAAACGGCCTGATGCTAACAGCCACTAGCTCGATATCTCGAGTGCAAAGTTGCTCCTTCACAGTAATATGCCCTGTGGAATATGGAATGTAATTCTCTTGTATTCTTAGCGTTAGCATCTAGAATAGAATTTTAGTGACACCTACTGGTCAAGGTCTGTCATCACTTTGTATATAGCGCCTCCCCTTGATGTTCCCGCCTAAAGTTTGTCTCCGCCTACCTTGAATAAAAGTGCTCGCGGTCCCCTTTTCGGGTGTGTGTTTGGCAAAGCAGAGCTACCAGATCGACATGGGCTCTGTCCGTCCGCTCCCCCCTTTTTGGAAGGGTGGGGGCGAACAGGAGACAAAGAAGCTAGCGAGCCGCGACGGTCGTGGAAAGCAGCCTGCCACTCGACCACTCCGAGAAGGCCGACGGAGTCTAAAACTATTACATGCTTGGTGCCTCCTCTGCTTGAAGATTATTTTGATGTTGGGTATTTACCCCTCACATGCCCGGGGCTGCACCATCTACTATTAATAAAAACAGCTAGTCCCCCACCTTTCCTCCTACCGCTCTCCTCAGCATCTCTGTCCGCCCTCACCAGCTGAAAGCCGTCCAAGGAGACGAGAGTCTGGTGTTAGTTCATTCAGCCAGCTCTCCGTGAAGCACATAATGCAGATTCTCCGATATTGTCGTTGTTGTTTGGTAAGCGCCGTTAGCTCTTCCATATTATTGGGGAGAGATCTTACGTTCCCCATAATAATAGATGGAATGCTGGGTCTGAAGCGTCACTTTCTCTCCTGACATTTTCGTCCAGCTCTGCATCCTCTTCTCTTCCTCTTTAACTCCGCGGAGAGGTCCAGGTCCAGGGGAATCCAGGTGTTGCGTAGCGCTAACAGCTGATCCTTTGAGTAAGACAGCGGAGGCATGGCTGAGTGGGTCAAAAATGTAATGTCCAGAATTTGCAAGGATAAACTAAACTAATAGATCAAAGACTGCCTCTCGCACAACTTGAGTCTTGGAGTAGAGTTTTGAAAGTAAAGTTTTAAAACATTAAAGTATGGAATATAATATATAAGGAATATAATATATAAAGTAAACTAACAAGTAAAATCTTAAGAGACAATACAACGTAAAAATAAAGGATTAAAAAAACTTTAAAAAAAACTGTAAAAACACAGAATACGAGGGAGGGTTTAGGGGCTACTGCAACATGCAGCCGATTTGAACGGCGCCTATGATGAAAAAATTACCCAAATAAATGTTGTACTCACAACAGACTTTACGTCGCCATAAGTTAATGGCCTAGAAACCAAACAACTTCCAATTTATGTTAGAGAAAAATAAGCAACAAAATGACTGTTTTGAAATTTTGAATCTTGAAATAGTATATTCTATAATTTAATGTCCATCATATTTTGGTTTCAACCTCGTAATAGTTCAATTTTAATCTCGTTATATCCATATTTTTTCTCTCTGAATATTACATTGTATGACTTCTTGCAATTTCCCGCGGGAAACACTGATCTAAACCCTAAACCGGGGGGGGGGGGGCAAACTATTTCACAAAGTGGGTGCGGGTTTTCATTCCAACTCATAAAGAGGACACCAATCTGGTGTCCTACAAGTGCAATCAGTGGATTGCAGTCAGGTGCTTGTTTTCTACAGGAATATCATTGGTTAAAGTTTCTGTGCTGGATCGTTTGGAACAAAAACCTGCACCCACAGCGTCCCGAGAGGACCGGTTTGCCCACCCCTGCCCTAAACAATTCTTGACTTTAATACAAACAAAGTCGTTTATCATTTATTATTTCATTCATTTTCCAACCCGCATGTACTCACAAGGGTCGCGGGGGGTGCTGGGGCTTATCCCAGCCAACTACGGGCACCAGGCAGGGGACAGCCTAAATTGGTGGCCAGCCAATGTTCATCCAGCCTACCACACATTTTTTGGGGATGTTGGAGGATGTTTTCCTTGTAGAGCTGTTCTTACTGCTTTCACCAGTAATTTGGATTGGATTGTATTGTATTGGAACCTTATTTCATCCTGTATTCGGGAAAAAGACAGTAGCAAGCACAAACCAAGTCACACCACTGGGTGGGGTCAAGTCGCAAAGGTCGCAAAGCAACAAAGCAAAAAGCACAAAGTGAAAAGTATATGGGAATAATTTGCACTTTCTTTATTCTTTTACTATTTTGCTCAACTGATCAACCATAAATATTTTTCCTTTAATCCCTCTTTTGACCAAAGACTCAACATCTAAATTATTGCTCTAGTGAAAATTAATCAAAGTTTTTAACTCCCTCTTTTGAATTTAGCTAGTCTAGGATCGACCCAAATGTTAACCCCCAAATGTAAGACAAACATGTATACGAAAATAACAGTAACAGCAATGTGAATTCAATCTGTGAGCCTTAAACCTTTTTTTTATCGCACTCCTTATCTTAAACACACATCAACCTGAAACGCAATTGAAAATTGTCACAATGGCCTCAGAGTGGCCAAAGAACAAATTACCAAAAATAAAACTCCACCGATGATTCAATTGTCCAGTTCTGAAATATACAAATATCAATATCATGATGCTGACCATCGTTTTTTGTCTCTCCACAAAACAAGGACATTTTTTTCGTCCTTTTATTTTTCTGTTATGACACGTCTATGATTGTCTGTGATGCAAGAGTATGCTGTAATCTGTTCATCCTAAAAGGACAGGATGAAATGTATGGATACCAGTGGCGGTCGGTGCATTTTCTCGTAGCGCCTTCAACGTATCAATCCAACCCTCAAAAACTATTTTATGGCTATAAAACCTCTACTGCAGCTAGAGCTGCGACACATAAAAATAATCAATAAATCAATGCACAAAAATGGTGTAAAATACACTTCCTAGCAGCATTTCATGATTAAATACAAATACTGGAGCTTTTCAGAGATTAAAACCAGGCCAGGGGGGCGATTTTCCCGGGAAAAGACAGCGATGAACGTCAATGGCGTACGGGCAAACATTGCCCGAAAATGGGGTAAAATCCAGCCAAAAACAGATTTTATTGATTAAATACTAATACTGGAGCTTTTTAGACATCAGACCCGGGCCCGGAGTATCATTTCCCCGGTAAAAAGACAGCGATGAACGTCGATACGTCCATACGTGAAATGACAAAAAATGCACTAAAATTAGGTAAAATCCACTTCCTAGTAGCATTTATTGATTGAATACAAATACTGGAGCTTTTGAGACATTACAACCAGGCCAGGGGGGTGATTTCCTTGGGAAAAGACAGCGATGGATGTCAATGATGAAACGGCAAAAATTAAACTGGGGTAAAATCCACATCCTAGCACATTTAGTGATTAAATACAAACACTGGAGCTTAAATACAAACACTGGAGCTTAAATACAAACACTGGAGCTTAAATACAAACACTGGATCTTTTCAGATATCAGAACCGGAATATTATTTAGGAATATAGCCATATTATACTCACCAAAAATTCTTTTTAACTGTACACAATATCCATCCTCCTTTCTTTCTTCCTTCTTTCCTATCGCCATCGAAGCTAATGATGAAAGTCGAGCCTGTCCTGTCATATTTCCGGCATAGTTCGTTTTGAAAATGGCTTCAAATCAACACAACAATATATTTGCTTGTGCAGCTAAGTTAGCGCACTGAAAGTGGCGCACACACCATTTTCCCAGCTGTAACAGGCTTGCTAGCTTCGGAGTTGACCGCCCTTTCTTAATGATGTCCAATTTTTCTGGAAAGGTCAGTCTGGAAAATAGCTTTGTGAGCAAATCTGCAACAGAATCCATTTGTTTTTGCCTCTGCCGGCCATTGTGGGTGGAGTTTGCGATCTCTGGCTGCCTCACTATGGCCTTGGCCCACCTACTAGCCAATCATAGTTGGTGAAAGCAATGACGTATCCCAGCCAGCAAAATGCCAATGCGAATGAAAAAGCATTGTGGGGTTGCCAACTCGAAAACTGATTGGTTAAGAGCAACAGTCTAGTTTAATGCAGCAGAGCCAGCAGAACTGATTGTGAAGGCTTTGAGGCAGATCTGATCTGGCAAAAAAATAATGGCTGAAATGTGATTGGTTAAATGCTTCGATATGAAAACACACATCTGGAAGCAGTGCAACCAGGGGGAAAAGCAATGAAAGGAAGCTAACAGACCATTTGGAATAATAAGTATTGATGGACAAAATATAATATGATTCAGATATTTCTTAGGCCAGCAGAGAAGGCCCTGAAGGCCCCGACGGCCCGCCACTGATGGATACACCAATCATCATTTATCGCGTTGATCGAGTTATAGTCTTTTTTTTAAAGAATTTGATACCACTCACTGCAGAGAAGGGCGTGGCTACTCCAGGGGTGAGTCTAGAACCGTCCGAGTTAGCCTGTAGTAGTGCTCATGTGTTATCGTTACTGTGCCAGCATTTAATTATGAGATTCAATAGATCTGGTTCCACTCCTCCATGGAGAAGTGTTCCAAAGAACTGCCCCATTAAGGTAAACACTCTAACATAGCTTATAACATATACTATATATTTATATATATATATATATATATATATATATATATATATATATATATATATATATATATATATATATATATATATATATATATATATATATATATATATATATATGTATATATATATATATATATGTATATATATATATATATATATATATATGTATAACTAATTGTGCTCTCATAATTTTCAAAGCTCAATTTACCCCTGAAATATTTTAATTAGATTACTCCTATTGTGGATTCTTTGAAGCTGTGTTTTGTTGTTAAGTCGTCATATGCCTCACAGGAAAAAATGGCACAGCCCTTTCATTTGATGAGAACCATTGGCTATCTAGACTCAGTCGCTACATCTGTTTTCAATCCCACCTACTCATTTTTACCATCCTGAAAGCCAGTTAATTGAAGGAGTCTTTCACTGCCAGACATGAAGGGCTTCAAATTAGCATCCTCTTCTGCCCAATGGGAAGATGATGCGGACATGGAAGCTTTGATGTGAGAAGTGCGCTTCAGTAGGCGGCAAGCTTCGAGAAAATGAGCTGATGGCTTTGCTATTAGGGCCAAATGTAGATGCAGCCATGTGTTGCAAAACGCTTAATCTTTTAATTGATCACCTTCTGCACGGCCTATTCTCGTATTTCCCCCTGCTGTCTGATAATCTGAAACACATTAGTCCATGGCACAGTGTGGAGTGTTTTTCAAAAGGTAGACGTTTTCAAATAGCATGACAAAAAATTCCATACAAAAGACAAGTGTATGCTATTTGAAAGCATCAGTGAAGGAGAGCTGCAACTCATTAGTCCTGCAATTATTAAATTGGCATGCATGAAAGGCATTGATTATTACACATTATTTCATCAAATAATTTCTACTCTAGTACCAAGGCAATAATTAATGACAGATCAGCATTTTTTTACTATTTAGTAACGTAAGTCCTGAGTGATGAATTTAATAGAATTGAATGCTTTTATTGTCATTACACAAGTGTAATGAGATTGACAGATTTACCACAAAGTGCACAAATAACAACAATAAACAGACAAATAAAAAATCAATGAAAAATAACAATAAAGAATAAATAAATAATCAATAAATAAGTAATACATTAATAAGTAGCCAACATAAGTAGTCAACATAAATAAGTAGGGAAGTGCACAAATAACAACAACAAACAAACAAACAGATAAATAATCATTGAATAATAACTAGAAAGAATTAATAAATATCATTAAATAAGTAATAAATTAATAAGTAGCCAACATAAGTAGTCAACAACACAAATAGGTAGGGAAGTGCACAAATAACAACAACAAACAGATACATAATCAATAAATAATAATAAAATAAATAATAAATACATAAGTAATAAATAAACAAGTAGTCAACATAATAGATAAGTAGTAGTCAACATATTACCGTATTTTCTCGCATATAAACGGCAAAAAAATTGAGTGAATCCAGGGTATGGCTTATATGTGTGTTAAGACCTACCGTATGCATGCATGTACATTTATGTGTATGTATGTATGTATATATGTGTATGTATGTATGTATATATGTGCTAAGCAACACGCTTATTTAATTATATATTTATTCATGTATTTATTTCTTGACCTACTTATTACCTATCTATTTATGTCTAAAATGCGTTTCCTATTCCTGCATCCTCACCCTCTTGCCACTGGAACAACGAAATTTCCCGAATACGGGATGAATAAAGTTATCCAATCCAATCCAATCCAATCCAATATGTGCATAAATTAGACTTGACATGTACGAAACTGCAAGGTGACAAAGACAAAACACCATAAAGCAAGACAATGTAGTTGATACGGTCATTTATTTAGAAAAAGAGATAAAACGCTAAACAAAATTTGTTTTGACGTTTATGACTGAAATTCAAGAAAAAAATCATCTTGCATAAAATGTGAAAAAAACTCACTCACTTGTGCCTGCCACAGCTCACTCAGGGCATTTACCATGTCAGTACATCCCAATAACTGTTAAGGCTGATCGAAGGTCTTGCGGTCAATCATTAAAATATCAACCTTGATACCTGCGTAATGTGTATCTCATGCTATTATTGCACCCAGAGACTTGGTGAACACTAGACCGCTACGGGCACACTTCCTGGTTGTCCTGCTCATGTTACTTCCTTCTATAATTTGTCTATGTGCAGGCAACACCCTTTCGGAACACAGAAAGGAAATGATTGTGCATTTTTGATTATGAAATACAACAAAATTCTGCATTGATTTTTTTCGTTTTATTTCTTGTTTGAAAGTGACAAATATTGCAGTAATATGAACCATCGAAAAAATTGAGATATTTCTGCATTATAACCAATATGGCCGTCACAACATCTTAAACTTCTGGTTAGAAAATTGTAATTTCTCTCATTAAAAAGCATCAGGTTCTCGTCAATATTGACTCATTTCTTTTTCAAATTGAATAATTTGATATTTTGTATTTACAAAAAAAGGCATATTAACTTCCTTATGAAATAGTGGGGAAATAAGTATTTAGTCAACCAAGTTATCCTACTTGAAAAGATTAGAAAGGCCTGTAATTGTCAACATGGCTAAACCTCAACCATGAGACAGAATGTGGGAAAAAAACAGAAATCTAATTGTTTGATTTTTAAATAATTTATTTGGAAAATCATGGTGAAAAATTACCGTAATTACTCGAATATAACGCGCACTCGAAAATAACACGCAGGTAATTTTGGGCCAAAAAAATCTGGAAAAACGCAGTACTCGAATATAGTGCGCACCTAAAATTTCCCGCTGACGAAAATCAGAAATCTTACCTTTTTTTCTTCGTTTCACGATTGTTTTGTTCAAAACCGGATAGAGAAATCTTCAGGTACGAGCGTGTCGAGTGTCGTGGAGTTATGCGTTTGAATTTTAGGGCAATAGATGATACACAGAGTGGACAAACATATCATGTAGACATGTTATGTTGCAATACCTTTTAGACTTCCTTGAACATTGACTACATTTCAATTGACAATACCATGTTTTAATTCAAATATCTATTGTCATTCTCAAACAAGAAAAGGAACATACAAATTGAATAAATAAATGATTTGAAGATATGCACAATGGAAAAGACTATCACATGTAACAAGGGAATGTACTGCCCCCCGCTGGACATATTTCTAAATACAAGTACGTACTACACTACAATGTAGTATTCTACTTTCCAGCTTATTAATGCAGGATTGTGATGTTTGTGAGGCTTGACGATCTTTAATATGCGTGTATTTTGAATTCAAAGTTGGAAATTGCACAATGTCCATGCGTCAAAGTGAGTTTGACAATGCTTTTTTCGATCGAAAATTTGTAATTTATTTTAGTTATTGATTATAACACGCACCCCCAACTATTGGAATTAATTATATAGCAAAAATATGCGTGTTATATTCGAGTAATTACGGTAAGTGTTTGGTCAATACCAAAAGTTCATCTCAATACTTTGTTATGTACCCTTTGTTGGCAATAACAGAGGCCAAACATTTTCTGTAGCTCTTCACAAGCGTTTCACACACTGTTGCTGGTATTTTGGCCTATTCCTCCGTGCAGATCTCCTCTAGAGCAGTGATGTTTTGGGGCGGTTGTTGGGCAACACGGACTTTCAACTCCCTTAACCGATTTTCTATGGGGTTGAGATTTGGAGACTGGCTAGGCCACTCCAGGACCTAGAAATGCTTCTTACGAAGCCACTCCTTTGTTGCCCAATTGTGGGCCAAGTTCTGATATCTGAAAAGCTCCAGTGTTTGTATTTAAGCTCCAGTGTTTGTATTTAATCACAAAATGCTGCTAGGAAGTGGATTTTACCCCAGTTTAATTTTTGGCGTTTCACCATTGACTTCCATCGCTGTCTTTTCCCGGGAAAAATCACCCCCCTGGCCTGGTTGTAATGTCTCAAAAGCTCCAGTATTTGTATTCAATCAATAAATGATGCTAGGAAGTGGATTTTACCTAATTTTAGTATTTTAGTGCATTTTTTGTCATTTCACGTATGGACGTATCGACGTTCATCGCTGTCTTTTTACCGGAGAAATGATACTCCGGGCCCGGTTCTGATGTCTAAAAAGCTCCAGTATTTGTATTTAATCAATAAATGCTGTTTTTGGCTGGATTTTACCCCATTTTCGGGCAAAGTTTGCCCGTACGCCATTGACGTTCATCGCTGTCTTTTCCCGGGAAAATCACCCCCTGGCCTGGTTTTAATGTCTGAAAAGCTCCAGTATTTGTATTTAATCATGAAATGCTGCTAGGAAGTGGATTTTACCCCATTTTTGTGCATTAATTTATTGATTATTTTTTATGTGTCGCAGCTGTAGCTGCAGTAGAGGTTTTATATCCATAAAATAGTTTTTGAGGGTTGGATTGATACGTTGAAGGCGCTACCAGAAAATGCACCGCCCGCCACTGATATATATATATAAATATATATATATATATATATATATATATATATATATATATATATATATATATATATACATACACATATATATATACATATATATATATATATATATATATATATATATATATATATATACATACATACATACATACATATATATACATATATATATATATATATATATATATATATATATATATATATATATAATATACACACAATTTTCGTTGATGAAACAAAGAGTCTGTATTTTTGTTTCCTATAAATATAGTTTTGTATTTATCCTCTCCATCTTTTTCACGATTTCTGCAAGTCGAGGTGAAAGGTGTTTGTGCTGCAAACAAGAAAGAGAGTTTTCTAAGACGCTGCAGAGAGGAGGCCCAAAAGGTTTGTAAAGAAGATTGGTAAAATCCTTCCCCATTATTAGAATTTCTCAATATGCACTCTTTTTGGAGAGTCTACAAATGACCCCATCAATTCAGCATCCACATATGTTGAATTGTCATTTTACATTACCGGTTTAATTTTTTATTATCTGATATTTTCTCAATTGTTCTTCTAGCATACTAAAAGGTGGAATAATTCTTTTTGTTGTGTGTTCCTTTATACCAGTGTTTCCCAGCCCTTTTTGAGCTTCGGCACACTTTTTGCATTGAAAAAATCCCAAGGCACACCACTAACTGAAAATCTTCTAATTTAAAACTATGTCGCCTATATTAACATTATAAAGTCATTCACATCAAAGTTTTATTAACAGGACTTAAACACAGAGCAAAAGCCCCCACCCACCCTGTCCCCCAAAAAAATAAAGGGTTCCCAAATCTTTTTTTCACACCAATCTAACGTCATCAAAGTTGATATCTGTAGACCCCAAACAGCTTTCAGTTCGACTGATGTTAAAATAATTAATGCAGCGTTTTTAACCTTATTTTATTTTTTTTACTTTTCCTCCCTATATTACGCAAAAAGTAAGAGACTTTACATCGCTAAAAGTTGATGCCCCTGAAGCCAAACAAAAATCATGATTCACGTACCGTAAAAACAGGAAAATGACTTAAATCTCGTAATATTTCCTCCCAATATTAGTTCAACCACCGCCGTTTTGTGCTCACACAGATTAAACATCGACAAAAGTTGAAGCCCGGAAAACCAAAGAGCTTCCGGTTTACTTTACATAAAAATAAGCGACAAAATGGCTTTAATCTCATAATTTTAAGATTTTAATCCTGTTAGACTTCAATCTCTGATTTCATATTTCAATTTTAAGATCGTAATAGTTCAATTTTAATCTCTTAATATTGAGATTTCTCTCGGATTTTTACGATGCATGACTTTTCATAATTTCCCGCGGAACACCAGAGCATCGCTCACGGCACACCAGTGTGCCGCGGCACATTGGTTGGGAAACACTGCTTTATACAATTGATTAATGTCACACTGTTGGGTCTGGTTCTTTCATCCTCCTTTTCTATTTAGATGCTGTTAAGAGAAATAATCTAGGCTAGAAAACCTTTTTATTTTAAAAATCAAAAATTACACATCTTTCTCTTTTTCCAGTTAATTATAACTTCATTAAAATGGCATTATTATAAACAAAAAACGTTTTTTTGGTTTTTCGAAAATCATGGAATTTCTAAAAATGTGTTGTCAGACAAACAAAATAAAGCAAACCAAGTCGTCAGAGTTTTATATAACGTCTCACATTTAATAGAATAAGCAGACTTCGAATATTACACAGGACATTGGTCAAACACTGTTGCCTACCCGTACAAAATTTCTCATTTTCTCAGCGCTATATCCGGGGGGAAATTGTCAAAGTCCCAAGTTCTTCCTTCTGTTTTCCAAAGTACTTGATCACACATTTCTTTTGTGTTTGCCACTTGTCATTGAGCACAACACACAATAAGATAACGATTAACCCGTGAGTCCGCCGTCTTAAAAACGGGCCTCTCGTCCTTAATCAAAAAAGGTCCGTTCAAACATGATTTGTTTTACTGATCAATATCAGTGATAAGGGTGTAATGTGCACTAAACAGACGTCTGGCGTTTGTGACGTAAAACAATCAGGAAAGAATGAAAAAGTACCCCATCTAAAAAAAACGGAATCGGCTTCAATATATAGAAGCTCTTTATTAGTATACTGAGGAGAATAGAAGCACACACGAACAATAGTATCTTCTACAATACACGTATAATTGATATATTGAGAAATCAATACACACTAATATAGATATGGCATTGAAATGTATAGAAGTCCCGCAAGAATGTAAATATAAATATGTGTATATCCATTATGAGCATTGCGAAGCTATTTATAAGTGTGTAAAAAAAATAGGCTGCCGTTTGAAATAAAAAAAACAACAACAACAACACAAAACATCAAAATGCAAATAATGTAAAGTTAAATTAGTTTATTTCATAGCTGGAAGTTAACATTAGATTTCATCATCTAATTTCAATTTATTTACAAAGACAAACGGATTTTCTTTTTAAACTGTCAACGGGTGCATGACTCGGAACGTATGTATGGAACGGTATGTGATTTTTCTTCAGTAGATATTTCGAATGACAGTAATATAAAGATAGCATTATTTACAAATGTATATACAATGTTGTAAGTAGCTGCTTATAAAACAGCCACGCATGCTTCTATAGGAGATGATCCGGAGAGCAAATATCATCCTCAATATCCACATCGTCGTCTTTTTCTCCTAGCAAATACGTGTCCCGCTCTATTGGTCGTTTCAGTTCTTCGTCACTCTTCTCGGTCAATTCACTTTCATTCAGGTTTTCTACGGATCTTTCCAGCTGCCCAGGTGCCTTTTGCTCATCCTGTGCTTTCCGTAGCTGCTTCTTGTGCTTCATCCGCCGGTTTTGAAACCACGTTTTCACCTGTGGAGGGTAGAGTTGGTATTAAAAAAAATAGCCCGTAACCAGTTAAGAAACTAATAAATTTTCAAAATAAAAAAAAACATGCAGTATTTTTGAACAAATAAATGAAATCATGGATCCTTGAACTAAAATGCATTTTCCAGGTGGTCTGAATTTATGCAACGTTTCATGTCTAGCAATCAATTATTGTGGGAACCGATGCTATTGCTTTTGTGTCCACTTATACATTAATTGCTATTTTTTTTGTGTTAAATTCGTTTATATGAACGTAAAACAAATCATTGGCGGTAAAACGGAAGTGAAGATAGTCGTTTTAAAGAGTTAAAATAAAGCACCACTCCGATCCGTTCACATTAGGTTTCTTGATTTAAAACAAAAACGAATAAATTGACAAAAGAACTGCACAGAAGGTTTTATATTTTAGTTAGAAATCATCTTTTTTTTCCTTTCCGTGAGGTACCTGCGTTTCAGAAAGGCTTAGTGCAGTGGCAAGCTCCACTCTCTCAGGAGTGGACAAGTACCGCTGGATCTCAAACCTCTTTTCTAAACCGGAGAGTTGCGAGTCGGAGAACACCGTCCTCGCCTTCCTGCGTCTGCAGTGCTTCCCCGGTAAGTCTGCGTGGTGCTGGAACAAGGCCGGCATCTGCATTCCTTGGTGGGGGAGGACATGAGAAATAAACGAAATAGACATCCTAAAAACGTATTTTAACTCATCTTGTAGGCCAAATTGTCTTCAATACAAACTGCTTAAACGGGACGACAGTAAAAAAAACTGATGTAACTATATATTCATAAAATTGCATGGTCAAAAAACAAAAAAAACAAACAAACAAACAAAAACAATACAGTTCAGATTCATCAATATTAGATATCTTGATTTTACAATTTCCGTTGAGGAAACAAAGTGTGTTTTTTATTACCTAGTGAGATAGGCAAAATATCGAATATAACTCATTGGACATTAGTATGACGAGAGCCTATCCAAAAAGCAAAGACACTTCAAATTAACTATTTCTACATTGAGCCTCAGACGGTGCATGCAGCTATATCGATGTTGTGGCCTAAGCTTTGCCGTTCATGTCTGCAAGGTTCGTTGTTCAAAAACAATTTGCTAATTATTTTTTTGTGATTTAGGAAAAATCTTGGTTGTCTTTTTAACCTGAAATAAACTCATGTCAGAATTTTTACTTGATTGAATTTCAACCCTGACAGTTAAAATGTAATACACTACCTGCAGCCCAATTATACATTTGTATGATACTTAAATTAAAAAAACACACACACACACACATATATATATATATATATATATATATATATATATATATATATATATATATATATATATATACACATATATTTGATGGTATAATGCAACTATTTAAATATAGCTGTAGCTACCTGTTAACAACATTCGGCTCTTACCAACTAACGTATTTTTATTAGCAGAGCTCTGCTTACCAGATGTAAAGAAGTACTGATGATGCTCTGGTTTGTGGAGCGGATGGTGCGGATGTGGAGCCAATACTGGCGTTGGCATCAATGGGTATCCATACTCCAGGATCGGCATACGTGAGGCCACGGTGCTACAGAAAGGCGATTGAATAACCTCTCTCAATGGCTTGGGTTTGTGTAATAAAATGTCTTCTATAAAAAATGATGTTGACCTCTGCGTGGGACCCGGCGTTGGATAGTTCATGGTCATGCTGATAGTTATTGAAGCCCTGCTGTTATTTAAACATACAACAGCACCAATCTCCTGTTTCTGTGAGTTGACTCCCCGTTTTAAATGTACCCCTTTTTTTCTGTCAACACGTTATATATCTCGGACAGGGCAGATTGCTATCAATTTGTTATTGAGGCAGAACCGTGGAAATTGATTTAGCCATCAGCCAATTAGAGTACAGATGGGCGGGAGAGAGCGATGACGGGCAATGTCTGAATTCCTATTGGTTTAAATTGTACCACTTGAAGAAATGGTGATCATCCAGAAAAATAGTGTTAAACCTACCGGCTGGAAATAATTTAAAATGGTGCTTAATCTAAGCAAAGTATGTTTTTTTAATTATTAGAATATATATATATATATATATATATATATATATATATATATATATATATATATATATATATATATATATATATATATATATATATATATATATATATATATATATATATATATATATACATATATATATATGTTTCAGCAACACGCTTATTTATTTATTTATATATTTATCCATGCATTTATTTATTTATTAACTTACTTATTACCTATCTATTTGTCTAAAATGCCTTTTCTCTACAGTGGTACCTCGACATACGAGCGTAATCCGTTCCGAGACTGAGATCGTATGACGAGGTTCTCGTAACTCGAGCGGACGTTTCCCATTGAAATGAATGGAAAAAATAATAATTCGTTCCAGCCCTCTGAAAAAACACCAAAAACAGGATATTGAAAAAAACGTTTTATTTCTTCTAGTTCCCCATCTATTAACAAAGTAACACATAACTAGTGGTTTAATAGAAATAAAGTGTTTAATCTAACTAAAATTGGGCGGATTTCGCCAAGGGGAGAGGGGCACAAAAGGGGCGGGTGGCTTCGTTTTTTTTTCTCCACACAATGCACTCGTAAACGGAACACCCTCACGTTCGCTATCGATGGGCTGTTTGCTGTCGTACTATTCCCTTCAAAATATTTCGAAAATGATGCACACAAATGTCCTCACAATCGGATAACGCACGACCACTTGCCAACGAGCAGCAGTCTTTTTTATCAGCGATCGCTCTGCTGCTCATGGGAGCTTCGGGGGTGCTGGCTAGCGGCTCCTTTTAGCTTGTAGCATCTGTGTTCGCATCCCCTCGAACAGCGCCTATGATAGAGTTGCTACCGGGGATGCTGTTGCGAGCCAGTGCCCCTGATGTTCTTATGAGCAGCCAACGAGAAGTAATATAATACTCCTCGTATTAGATAAAAATAACAGGAAATGCAGCAGCTGAGCTTACCCATGCATTGATTGTGGGTAAAGTTTTATTCTGAGTGCCATTGCCTGTCGGCGTTGTGTGCACGAGTATACTTCATTACCCAGAAAGCCCTCTTTTCCCCGCGCATGCGCGTTGTGCGTTTCCTGGTCTGAATAACTCATCCGGTGCTCGTAAATATTGTTATACACGAAAGATATGCAAAAAAAAATGCCATGGCCACCTGGCTTGGTCGCATCACGAAATTTTGACCACATCACGGGCGAATTATTCGATCGAAATTTCTCTCGTAAGACGAGCATTTTGTATGACGAGCAGTCGTATGACGAGGTACCACTGTATCTGCACTATATATATATATATATATATATATATATATATATATATATATAGGCATCAAGGCTGCCAAAGGAGACTACAAGGGGAAGATAGAAGGTCAACTCAACAACCCCTGAACAATGTGGCAGAGCATATAGTCCCACACTAGCTACAAGGGCTGTGCTGCGACTTCTGTGGACTTAGATGTGGTACTGGCAGAGAAGCTAAGCAACTCTTTTGCCCGCTTTGATTCCCAAGACCAGCACCCCAACCACTTCATGCCACACCAACCTCTGAAACCTCCCCACACACAGTGGAGGTAGTGGACGCTTGACATATGCTCCGTGCTCTCAACCACAGGAAGGCTACAGGAAGGCTACAGGACCGGATGGAATATAAGAGAAAGTTCTCAAGGCATGTTCTGACCAACTAGCACTAGTCTTCATTGACATTTTCAACATGTTACTAGAACAAGTCATTAGCTTGCCTTAAACCAACCACCATCATCCCAGTGCCCATAAGGTAGCCCACAAACAAGCTGAACGACTTCTATTCGCACTTTGAAAACCCAACATCACTTTGCATATCAGCGGAATAGATCCACTGTGAATGCAATAATCACCGCACTACACTGACCCATCTTGAGGAAAGGAGGAGCTATGTCAGAATGATCTCCGTTGACTACAGCTAAGCCTTGAACACAATAATAATGGACATTCCTATGTCCCCAAGTTGGCCTACTTGGGGCTCCCGCCCTCCACCTTCTCCTGAATTAAGAACTTTCTGGTTAACCGACCCTAGCACGTGAAGCTGGTTTCCCACTTCTCATCTGCTTACATGCTCAGCACCGGCTCGCTGAGTCTACTACTTTACTCACTCTACAAGCATGACTGCAGACCCACGTACCCGAGAATATCGTTGTAAAATTTGCGGATGACATAACGATGGTGAGGGTGATCACAGATTGGTCCTCGAATCGAAGGCTGTTTTCTGTCTCCCTCCAACAACACACCTGAATCAAATAATCAGGGTCCTTATCAAGATTCTGCACATCTTGGATGATTGTTTGATTTAGGTGTGATAAAGGAGCGAGACATGGAAACCAGACGGGATAGGGGCCTTTGAGCACTGAGCACTGGAGATGGATACCACTGACCTACAGAGTTGAGGTCCTTCTGAATCCTGCTCTCATGGAATAATGTAAATACAGTGGTACCTCGAGATACGAGCTTAATCCGTTCCGGAACTGAGCTCGTATGACGAGGTTCTCGTAACTCGAACGAACGTTTCCCATTGAAATGAATGGGAAACAAATTAATTCGTTCCAACTACGTATATGAAATTTTTATGACTCTCCTTCAAAAGGTTCATGACCCCTGATGTGGATGAATAGATTCATGTAGATTCTACATGAATCATCCATTTAATGCTCAATCAACAAATGGTTTCATTGTATATTGTCATTTCCTAGTCATACAATAGCAACAACACGGACCCTGTGTTGCTTGTAATTACCAAACTGCCGATACTACTTGTAGTTTCAGTTGCTGTGGAAACAATCAAGATGATGTTACACATGCCTGCACAAAACAACCCTCCGCCCATGAATGTTTAGGCCTTTAGAAACAGGTCTTTTATTCACACCTCAACTCCTCCTCGCATCCTAGCAACTTCTGGAAGGGTGAGAGTATTTGTATGGACTCACATTTTTGGAAAATAATTTAAATTGTATGTTATATTGATCTTGAATAAATGAAACCTGAGTTTTTTGCCTGGGTGATATACTCTAGGTACATGGATGTTTCTGTTTAAACAAAAGCTCGTTTGGCCTGAAGTTTTCAGTCCCATTTATTTTAAAATAGGATGGGGAGAGGTGGAGGGGGTTGGTTTGTTTTTGGTGTGGTATCCTAAAGAAGGAATCAATTATTTCAGGAAATTCAGTTGGCTATATACACTTTAGGCAACAGAGTGTGTGAGTAATTGCTTTCTAATCAACAAATTACTGCTGCTGAAAGGAGTGGCAGGGTCGCTAGTTTGTGTATAGTCCCCTTCATTATTCCTCCCTGATGAGGTGCTTCCATGCACCCTTATTGTTCATGCGCAAGCACATCTGCGTGTGCTTGTACACGCCTGTACTTGTATTTTGTGATGCTATAATGTTGTTGCTCATTGCTTTACCTCCAATCCAATGTTTTTTCAATCCTACCCTAAACCGACAACAACTATTTTGTTAAATCATTTGAGGCAGTTGGTCACCCCAAATGAATAATTGACTCATTTATGGATTTTTACGTGCTAATGAGCTGCAAGTGTTTTTAATATCCAATAAAACTTTGATGACAACTTGTAGTCCAGTGCAGTTTATATGTATATGGTAATACAGTTTTGAGGTTAAATTTAGTCTGTTAGTTGGCCGACGGACAGTTTGCCGAACGGACGTTTGGTTGACCGGACGTTTGGTCGAACGGACGTTTGGTCATCCGGACATTTGGTCGAACGGACGTTTGGTAGAACGGACGTTTGGTCGACCGGACGTTTGGTCGACCGGACGTTTTGTCGTCGCAGGATTCGTGCGCTCGTACCGCCCCGGATCGTGTGTGTACATGTTTTTCAACCTCGGCCCGTGGGACATATACGGCCCATTAGGCTTTTTAATCCGGCCCGCCGCCGGCGTTGTCCAAATTATAGTAAAAATCAATGACCTCATTCATTTACCTTTGCCCTGCAATACCGCTCATCACTGTCAATTTAAAGACTGCTCTCTTTCGTTGAATAATAATATGTTCTTAATGATGAAAGTAAATTAGAAAATAAATTTTCGAATTCAATTGTGTGTTTTTTCTTATATTTCAATCCCCAGGTTTGATAAATTACATTGTGTGTCCAAATGCTGTCCAATTTTAGGATCCATTCTGGCCCGCAAGTCAAAAAGTTTGCCTACCCCTGGTATAGACACTCTTACCTCTTTTATACTATCATTGTCCAAAATTAAATACATTATTAATACGCTGCCATTGACTGCGGTAGACGTCCGATTCATGTTGAGTGAGGTGCAGATGCTATTTCTGTTATTAGTCTACCGTCAATGGCAGCCGGACGTGCGGCTAAATAAAAGTCTTACTATACTTTTAGCCCGGAACTTTGACATTAAAATAAAAGGCAATAAGTAAAATTATTTTATTAAAAAGAAGACAAAGCAAACTCACAGATGGTGTTCTTATTAAAGCAGTAAAACTTACAAAAGCAAATTCACAGATGGTGTTTTTATTGAAGCAGTAAAAAACTTTATGTACAAAAATTAGAAATACAATACAAACTTACAAATTATGTACAAAAAATACAAATACAATACAAACTTACAAATTATGTAAAAAAATTACAAATACAATACAAACTTACAAATTATGTACAAAGGGAATTCACAGATGGCAGTTTTTATTAAAACAGTAAAACTTACAAATTATACGCAATGGCTTGTAGGTACTGTACTTTGTTTGCAAATCGATCCGAGTTTTCATAGTCATCTGTGAGCTTTTTCAACCGTTCATTAACAGCTGCATATGACTTTTTGGTCTCTCTGGGCATAATACCGCCATAATCCTGTTGTATTCGTATTTCCCAATCATTTTGCTCTAATTTGAGTTTGTTTATAAGACGAGATAAATTTGTATGGACGACTGACATTCTACGTTGAAATGCGGGCCAGAATGGATCCTAACCTGCCAACCTTCAACAGAATTATTAGTGCGTGGTATTCCCAGCAAGGTCTTTTCTCTAACATTCCATATGGGGATAGCAAAACCTGGACAGCATCGCCTTCCCCTTAAAACAGCACCTAGCCAAGTAGTCTCAACGTAGACGAGAATTTCTGATAGGACTTCATCTATTTCCTCATCTATTGAAGCCATTAATTCATTAAATGCTTCTATGACATCCTCCTTTGGGACTAACGCCAATGCTGAAAGTTTTTTTATTAGTAAAGTATTCATTGGGTCACTATAGCAATTTTGTTTACTTATTGCCTTTTATTTTAATGTCAAAGTTCCGGGCTAAAAGTATACTAAGACTTTTATTTAGCCGCACGTCCGGCTGCCATTGACGGTAGACTAATAACAGAAATAGCATCTACACCTCAGTCAACATGAATCGGACGTCTACCACAGTCAATGGCAGCTTATTGATAATGTGTTTAATTTGGGACAATAATAGTATAAAAGAGGCAAGTTTGTCTATACCAGGGGTAGGCAAACTTTTTGAATGGCAGCTTATTGATAATGTATTTAATTTGGGACAATAATAGTATAAAAGAGGCAAGTTTGTCTATACCAGGGGTAGGCAAACTTTTTGACTTGCGGGCCAGAATGGATCCTAAAATTGGACAGCATTTGGACACACAATGTAATTTATCAAACCTGGGTATTGAAATATAAGAAAAAAGACACAATTGAAGGTGAAAATTTATTTTCAAATTTATTTTTAACATTAAGAACATATTATTATTCAACGAAAGAGAGCACTCTTTACATTGAAAGTGATGAGTGATGAGCAGTATTGCAGGGCAAAGTGAAATGAATGAGGTCATTGATTTTTACTATAATTTGGACAACGCCGGCGGCGGGCGGGATCAAAAAGCCTAACGGGCCGTATATGGCCCGCGGGCCGAGGTTGAAAAACATGTACACACACGATCTGTGGGCGGGGCGAGCGCGCGAATCCCGCGACGACGAAACGTCCGGTCGACCAAACGTCCGTTCTACCAAACATCCGTTCGACCAAACGTCCGGTCGACCAAACGTTTACACAATGAAGAGAGACAGGCGACAGGGGGGCCCGGCCAAACTTTTTTTTTCCAGGGAAGTTGGTGAAGATCTCGGATGGGGCGGGGGGTGGCCGGGGTTGGCTGACGCCGGGGCGAACTGTCCGTCGCCCAAACGTCCGTTGACCAAACGTCTTTCGGTGAAACGTCCAGTCACGGCGGTTAATAATCAGGTGCAGTTTATAGACCACAAATTACAGTACATAAGGTGGGGCAAATAAGTATTTAGTCAACCACCAATTGTGCAAGTCATCCTAAAAAAATAGAGAGGCCTGTAATTGTCAACATGGGTTAACCTCAACCATGAGAGACAGAATGTGGAACCCCCCCAGAAAATCACATCGTTTGATTTTTAAAGAATTTATTTGCACATATTGGTGGAAAATATGTATTTGGTCAATACCAAAAGTTCATCTCAATACTTTGTTATGTACCCTTTGTTGGCAATAACAGAGGCCAAACCTTTTTTTGTAGCTCTTCACAAGCTTTTCACACACTGTTGCTGGTATTTTGGCCCATTCCTCCATGCAGATCTCCTCTGGAGCAGTGATGTTTTGGGGCGGTTGTTGGGCAACACAGACTTTCAACTCCCTCCACAGATTTTCTATGGGGTTGAGATTTGGAGACTGGCTAGGCCACTCCAGGACCTTGAAATGCTTCTTACGAAGCCACTCCTTTGTGGCCCTGGCTGTGTGTTTTGGATCATTGTCATGCTGAAAGACCCAGCCATGTCTCAACTTCAATGTCCTTGCTGTTGGAAGGAGATTTTCAATCAAAATCTCTCGATAGCCCCAAAGCATGATCTATCCACCCCCATGCTTCACATTGGGTATGGTGTTCTTCGGATGCAATTCAGTATTATTTTTCCTCCAAACACGAGAGCCTGTGTTTCTACCAAAAAGTTCTATTTTGGTTTCATCTGACCATAACACATTCTCCCAGTCCTCTTCTGGATTATCCAAATCATCTCTAGCGAACCGCAGATGGACTTGGATGTGTACTGGCTTCAGCAGGGGGACACATGTTACTGAGAGTAGTTTTTGTCTGTGGTCCCAAATCTCTGTTGGTCATTCACTAAGTCCCCCCGTGTGGTTCTAGGATTTTTGCTCACCGTTCTTGTTATTATTTTGACGCCACGTGGTGAATTCTGGCATGGAGCCCCAGATCGAGGGAGATTATAAGTGGTCTTGTATGTCTTCCATTTTCTAATAATTGCTCCCACAGTTGATGCACCGGTGAATCGTAATATAACAAACAAATTTAAATGAACTTGGATTACGATGCAGACACACTCAAAAATAAATTTAATCTAATTTAACCTTACACTAAACTTAATTCTAATTTTGTTTTACGTTTTTATACCATTCTTCCGGCTGGGTTGGCTCTGTTTGCCCCTTCTCCAACCTGACTTTTAGTATAGATGGTCTGTTTGCTGTTGTATTCCCTTCAAAATATTCCGAGAATGATGCACACGAATGTCCTCACAATAGGATAACGCACGGCCACTGGACAACGAGAAGTAGTCTTGAATTAGCGATTGCTCCGCCAACAGGAGCAAACAGGCTAAGGGGGGAAAAACACTGAAAAAAACGCAACGCTCCGCCCAGTGCTCGCAGAGACATTACAAAGAGGGAGTTGCGACCAGAGATATTACACGAGGAGTTGCGGAGCCAGTGCCCCTGATGTTCTCATGAGCAGCCAACGAGAAGTAATATATACCTCGTATTAGCGATCGCTCCGGCATTCGCGCTGAGTGACGGGAAAAAAACACTGAGAAAAATCCAACGCTCCGGCCAGTGCTCGTAGATATCTGTTATACACGAAAGAGATGCGGCAAAAAAGACAGTGCGCTAAAATGATAAACAGCCTCTTATGTCTTGAATACCTACCTGGCTTTCTCGTATCTCGAATTTTTTCTCGTATCTAGAGATAATTATTTGCTCGAAATTTTACTCGTATCTCGAAATGCTCGTATGTCGGTGTGCTCGTATGTAGAGGTACCACTGTACTTATTCTCCACTCTAATTTGTAAATAAATTCTTTAAAAATCAAACAATGTGATTTTTTTCCACATTATGTCTCTCATGGTTGAGGTCTACCCATGTTGACAATTAATCTCTAATCTTACACAATTGGTGGTTGACTAAATACTTATTTGCTCCACTGTACATTCCCAAAATTTGCATGTTATTGTTTATAGTACTGCTGCTTGTGTCTGCCTCAATCGGTTGGATTAAAAAAACTGGTAAAAAATGGTAATTTAAAGAATACTCAGTATCATATTAACCTATTCCGGCCTCCCTATAGGCTACAGAGAAGTGTTGAGGATCCAACTGTAATTGATTAACATGCATTAAAACATTTGGAAGGCAAGGGAGCCCATGCCCAAATATATTATTTATTAAGTTCCTCTATGGTTTTAACACCATTTAACCCTATATTTTGATAGAAATAATTTTACAGCAATTACACCCACCTAATCAAAAACCTTCTGGGCTGGGTGCTCCATTTTGTTAACAACTCAATGTTGCATTGTGTGACCAGGTTCGGACCTTCTTAGGCTACCCCCAGGGTTGTGTACTTCCCCGCTTCTTTTTTGTTATTTACACTAATAAGTAGAGCTGGGCGATATGACAAAAAATGTTATCATGATAAAAAAAAAATATTAGTCAATTTCGATAATTATTACAACTAACATGTTTTTTGTTTCCAATTTGAAACTTCAAACTTCTATGAATAAGTAAATACATTTCTTTCCTCCTTATTTAAATACGAAAGTAACTATGTTACCTTACTTCATCAGAAAAGAGAATATGAAATATGATTATTTTAAAAAGTATTTTTGTTGTTCTGTTGTGCAATAAAGATAAGATAACTCCCTCCTTACACGAAGAAAAATAAAGAATAAAACCTGCAGAAATTTTCAAAGTTGTCTTAATTTTTATAAATTTACCTTCAAACCAAAAGTTGCTGTGCAACTGAAGACCTCATCATATTGGCAAGCAGACAATTTTCAGCCTCACAAACAGAAAGTGTAAATTTACCTCACATATGGCCATTTACAAAAAAATAAAAAGTTGGATTAACTTAACCCATTTTAGCCAAGATAACAAATTTTAGATTTTTGCAACATTTTCAGAACATTTACAAAAAATGGGAAAACACCTTCATATCAAGCAAGGAAAATATTACAGGCTGTCCTCAAATAGGGACAGTGGGTTATGGACATTTTCAATAAGGCTGCTCTTTGTGCACAGGTATTAACGAGGCATGTAAAAAAAGAAGGAAAACGCCAGGGAGAATTTACTTGGATCTTTTCTTGGAGAGGCTCTGTGTTGTCCTGCATCTCATAAACGCTCATTTTGGCCATGTTAGTGTCCTTTTGCGATCATGGTCTGTGTTGACCTTTAAAACAACATTTCCTTATCATCCTTTTCTTCTCCTGAGCGTTGGTCTGGAACTAGCATTCATGTCACATTAGCGCCCATGTTCTCTGTTGTGGTCGGGTTTTGTAATTGCACTTTAAAATTATCTAATTTTTATTAAAAGTTTTTATTATTGTTGTTGACAAAAATTATTTCACAATAATTGTTGGATTTATTATGGGATGTTTCTATATGTTTTGTAAGCATTTTTAATAAGTAATAACGCTATAAATTAATTCATGATTTATGTTGGGACCACGAGGACACTTTCCCCCACAGCTACGCTCGAGGCCACTTCATTGTTTTCAGGACTATGCGTTCTTGCTGATCGGCAAGAAACTCGAACCGTGTTTGGACTGGACTCTGGCAGATGGCGATAATCACATTATTGTTTAAAAATAATGCTGCTATGTTTACCTTATAATGAAAATATTATGCTTATTCTGCAATTCCTTACACCGTTGTTTTGGCTCGGGTCAACTTGTATGCTTACTTCTGCAATTCTTACACAGTTGTTTTTTTTAACTTTCTAGGGTCTTATTCTACTGTCTAATGCAATTGTTTTGATTACATGAAATGTTTTCCGTTTGTCGCGACTAAATACAATGAACAATATACTGCCCGTCAGAATGCTTGTGAACGAAGCGGCGTTACGAGTATCCTCCTTGCAAGTTGTAACCAGATATTTGAAAGATGTCTTCCAATTTTAATTAAACATTACTAATAATGATTTACTGGTATTAATCATTATTCCAACAATAATTATCGTTATCGCTTTATCGCCCAACTCTATTAACAAGTCTCTCAGAAGCTGGGTCGACTGATATATTTTAAAATATGCAGATTACTCTGCTATTATCAGCCTGCTAAAAGACAATGAGACAGGTCATGGTCCAATTGCCCACAATTTTATAGATTAGTGTGACCAGTCCTTTTTACAACTGAAAATTTGATAAACAAAAAATATGTATGTTGGCTTCAGGAGAGCAGCCTCATGGTCAAGAGGTTTACACGCCTGACCAGTGCGGGCAGATGCAGACTCGATTCCCGCTGGTGGCAGTATGATTGTGAGCGTCGATGGTCATTTCTCTCTCTGTGTGGCCTACAGCTGACTGGCGAACAGTCCAATTTTGGAATACTGTGAGTCTGGACATTAAAAAGCAAATCAGTTCTTACACTGTCTGTGAACATTTTTATCATTGCCTGTTGTCAGAAAGCTGCTCACTTTGTTTTATTGATTATATTATCTCAAACCTTCCTTTTAAAAAACTCTCATTTATGAAAATTATATAAAACATAATGACAGTGTAATTCAGCTGATAAGATGTTCTCTTTTCATATGGAAAGCCTGAATATAGTGACATTTATTCACATATGTTTAGAAAATGGTTAATCCATTTGTGCCTCACAGTTCTGAGCTCGAGCGTTGATTCCTCAGTGAATTCCGACCATTACTGTATGTTGTGCATGTTCTCCCCATGCCTGCGTAGGTTTTCTCCAGGTATTCCACTTTCCTTCATAATCCCAAGAACCTGCATGTTAGGCTTGTTGAACACTTTAAATGTTACCTAGGTATGAATGTGGGCATGAATGGCTGTTTGTCTTGTTATGCCCTACAATTAGCTGGCAATGCATGGTTTTCCCCACCTCTGGGACTCTTATGACGATAAGCGGCATGGAAAATGAATGACCTGCAGAATTTACTTAAACGTATTGAAAAACATTGAATTGTGCTTTCCTTACTTTATGCATATAAAGCCTTCACATGAGGCGACACATTATCAGAAGAAAAAATGTGTGACGTTTATGGTATTAATGAGTAATCTGCCAAAATCCAAATGTCATTGTCCTCCAATGTGAAAGATAGACATGTTTTTCTCACTAATACTGGTGAAATTCTTTTATACATTCATTTTGAACACCACTTATTGTTGTTAGGGTGGCAAAGCGCTGGATATTACACTGGTGAAGACTTTCTTGTATCATCCATTTTTAGAGTTGTAATGTGACCCTCCTCTGAATAACGTGCAAAAAATGTGCATTCTGAATTTGGTGCACATGTGGCACAGTCCATAAAAAGTGTATTTTCTCTATTGTACCTCCTACCCACATCTAGTTTCACATTGCTTTGACACACATGCACAAACCTTGAAGATGAAAGGAGAAGAGTAGCTCCATTAACTGCATTACATCAAGTTGCAAAGACCAATTGTCGGTGACAAAAATGCCCCAGAAAAAGCTTTTTTTCTTTCCCCACGGATTTGAGTGCTGTACTTACATACAACTTCATTTTTATAGACCACAGCCTATTTTCTTCCACCCTGAGTATTGCAAGCTGGGAGCATTTTAGATTCCCAGTCAAACATTACACCTGTTACAGAAGAGAAAGTACATATTTTACCAATTCATCATTTTTTTTGAAAGAGGGGCTTCATTCCAATTGTACCATTAATAGACAAAGTTGTAATTGCCTGGCGGCCAAGTGGTTAGCGCGTCGGCCTCACAGGTCTGGGATTGAAGTTTGCATGTTCTATCTGGGCTTGTGTGACATGTTAAAATGTTCAGATAGGGAAAAAAGCATTGGTTTAACAATTTGAGTGTTTGATTTACACCCCTTTAACGATCGCATGTTGGGGATGTCGCAACTAGTTTTGACTGGATGTATGTCGGTATTCGATTATGGATGCTTTGATGCACGTACCTCGACCAGCATGGGAGATCTTCCTCATATCAATAAAGTTGGATTGAGGAAGCAACAACGAATCACTATCGTTATTATTTCTCCCTGTGTTTCCATACTGGGTATAACATTTGGAGGCACCGCTGGGATTGCTGTTCAGCTGTCTAGTATCCATGACCTGCTCACTGAATTCTGACCCAGCTAAATCCCCCTAAACACTACAAACCAGGCAGATTACAATGAGAAGTGTTGCTGTTTGAGAAGAACTGGAAGTTGGGGGTTGAACATTTGTCATCTTACGCCAATCTGAGATCATCAGATGGACATTAAAGACGTGCCAGTTCAGAGTTCCTTCCTGTACAGTCAACAGAACTCCTACATTGTCAACAAAATGGAACAGTTGTACGAAGAGGTGGAAGGAACATTGGATACCCTGATGAAAAATAACCTACTGGAAATATGTGATTTTCTCAACATATTAGGAAGTGTTAAACGAAAATCACGTATATCATTAGTGACTCACATTATGAAGTACCTAGAAAGAGAAGAATTAGAGGAACTAGAGGATGAAGGCATGTCTGAATTGT
This sequence comes from Stigmatopora argus, assembly GCF_051989625.1. Lineage (NCBI taxonomy): Eukaryota > Metazoa > Chordata > Actinopteri > Syngnathiformes > Syngnathidae > Stigmatopora > Stigmatopora argus. The sequence continues at coordinate 446,733 of NC_135408.1, forward strand.
TGGAACTGAAAGATAAAATATCAGAGATGAAGTATGAAGTCAGGCCAGAAAAAGGTAAAGGACGTTCCAGAGTTCTGCACAGAAATCTACTGATGTCCTGTGACCATTTACCCGTGAGGCAACACCAGAAGAAGGTAAAATTGAAAAAAGTATGCAGAGAAAGAGACAGCAGCCTGTATCTCATCCTCAAGAGTCAGATGAAGACAGTAGTGATGAATATGACTCATAGTACGAGCCCCTCCAGGTGCTAAATGAAAGAGATGCCCAAGGGATGGAGTCTGAGCACAGGCCACTGCCAGCTGATCAGAGACTTGGAGTAAAGGTCCCTGCTTCCGTACCAGTACAATCAGACAATGTCTACCAGCTGGAGGACCTGCCTGGTGAGGGAACAAGCCGGGCTGTTGAAGATCCTCGTGATGATCATTTATCAGACACCTCTCCGCCAACCGCGGTGACTGAACCTGAGGTGTTGACTTACGAGCGACCAAGAAGGGAGAGACATCCACCATGACGCATTACCAATGATCAGCTTGGTGTACCCTCCTGTTACTGCATCCAGCCACCACACCAGCTGCTACCTGCTTACCCTGCCCCAGGAGTGGTCCCTTATTTAGTACACCTGCCGCCATATTACATTCAACCACCTTATATGTATGGACTCCAAGAGACTTGAGCCTACAAGGGTGACACATCTTATGCTGGCACGAACTGTTATGTACTGTGTTTACAGTTTCCATCCAGTAAACGTGTACCGTATGAGTTGTTGATTGTATTTGAACTGTGGCCCTTGCCGTCTGGAGTTTTCATGAGTATCAGCTCACACAAGAGGATGTGTAGTGACAAGTTCATAACAATGTTCAGATAAACAACCAACAAGTGGAGAGATACTTGGAATGTACTTATGTCGAGACGACATTTATTTTGTAGGGGGGAATGTGACATGTGAAAATGTTCAGATAGGAAAAAAGCATTGGTTTAACAATTTGAGTGTTTAATTCGCACCCCGTTAACGATCGCATGTTGAGGATGTCGGTATTCGATTATGGATGACTTGATGCGCGTACCTCGACCAGCACGGCAGATCTTCCTCATATCAGTATAGTTGGATTGAGGAAGCAACGAATCACTATCGTAATTATTTCTCCCTGTCTTCCCAGTGTAAATACAGGGTATAACATTTGCGTGGATTTTCTCCGGGTATTCCGGTTTCCTCCCACATCCCAAAAACATGCAGGGTAGGCTAGTTGAACATTCTAAATTAACCCTAGGTAGAGCTGGGCAATAGAAAAAGAACTAACTATTGTCAGATAATTTTTGTCAACAATAATTAGAAAAACTTTCGATAAAATTCGATACATTTAAACTGCAATTACACCACCCAAATACAACAAAACACATCTGGGGCACTAAATGTGACGTGAACGCTAGTCCCAGACTAACGTTCAGTAGACGAAGAAAATGGTAAGGAACAAACAGCTATATTGATAGTTATCGATATCAACTGATAATGTTTTTATATATTATCGTGATAACAATTTTATCATAACCCCCTGCCTACCCCTAGGTATGAGTAAGCACATGAATGGTTGACCGTCTCCTTATGCCCTGCGATTGGCTGGCCACTGATTCAGGGTATACCCTGCCTGGTGCCTGTAGTGAGTTGGGATCGGCTCAACCACCTCCCCCACAACCCTTGTGAGGATAAGCGGTTCAGAAAATGAATGCATGAATACAGAGACACCTCACTACTTCGCACTTCGGTTATCCCTGCTTCACTACATCCTGTATTTTTTCTGGGGATTTTTTTTTAATTTTTAAAAATGTTTTATTCCTTCATTTATTCCTTCCTTCCTTCCTTCCTCCTGTCCTATCCTCATGAAATCTGTTTGAAGATAAGTGCTGAAAATATGGGCATGAGCTGAAAAAAAGCTGAGTTATAGGTGGAAATTAAAAACGCTAGCTGTTATTGTCACGATTTGAAGCCCAGAGTCGTCGTTACTTTTTGGCCCGCCCCGAGCACTTATCGACTGAAGAGTCAATTTTCCATTTTAGCAAGGAACAATACCACAATGCATTATGACATATTTCCTGGATCCCACAATGAACTACATGGTGACATTATTCAAACTACCAAAAAATGAGGAACAAAAAAAAACTATTGAAAGACATTAATGAGGACTTACAGTAATCATTCGATTATCGTGGCTTCAACTTTTGCGGCTTCAGTACATTGCAGATTTTTTTCTGAGGAAAAAAATAATTGTTAATTTTTATTTATTTTTATTTATTTTCACTTAAGGTGAAACATCAATGAGTCATGCTTTGACTGTGCTTTTGTGTAAAACCTTAATATTCTAAATCACAAGGTATCAGGTAAACTAATGTTATAGAGTCATGAGTTAAGAAATAGGATTGGCAGGGAACTGCTCAAAGCGTTTTCGTATATTTATACCACCATCCTTACTACGGTCAAGCGCACTCAGAGCAACATGCCCAAATACTATTTTCTCACATAAATTGTTGCTTAATGTGTGTGTCATCCTTTGCAGCACTGTCATCTTTACTATGAAAATACTATTACACAACTACGAGCTTTATCCGACGACAGGTATATATTTATGTGTCGCAATTCAAGATAGCAACCGTGGCCGGATGATTCGCCTAAAGACGTTTCGCCGATGGACGTTTGACAGATGGACAGGTCGCCGAATGGACGTTCCACCGAACGGTCATTCGGCCGAACGGATGTTCGGCCGAACGGAGGTTTCGCGGAAACGGGATTTGCGCGCTCAAAATGCGTTTAATGATTAAATACAAATACTAGTATTGTATATACAAATACTAGTATTTGTATTTAATCATTAAACGCTGTTTTTGGCTGGATTTGACCGAATTTGAGAGCATTTTGAGCCGTTTGGCGAATGGCCCTGTTCTTAAAATGGCCGACAAGCGACGACGTCTAGTTCTGTTGCCTCACAACGCGCATCGGATATCTAGTCTGTATACACGATACCTATGGGAATACCAAGCAAAAAAAAAGGAAAACGACGAAGAATACAGACACTCCCCTACTTACGAACGCAATTGGTTCCGAGCGATTGTTCATAAGTTGAATTTGTTTGTAAGTTGATTCAGTGCTATATTTTGTATTATAATTTATGTTTAAGGCCGATATAAGTATATTGAAGGTTTATATAAGTGCATTTGTATGTTTAAGGCTTGTATAAGTAACACGCATTGGTTTGTACTGAAAAAAAACATTTAATAAAATGGAGAGAATATGTACAGTACTGTAGAGAGAGAGAGAGATTTATGTATTAGAAACTGGCCAAAAGAAGCGACCTAATGACGATTGCAGTTTTCTTCTTTTTTTTCATCATAAATGATGCAGTAGCACTGTATGGCATCATTCAATTGATTTGAAAACTTTGTGCAACGTTCAATATTTGGGTCCTGCTGCTCGATCTTTCTGTTTATAAATGGTACTGAATGTGCAACGCTCACCACTCTCACGCGCATCAAGCTTCGTTATTATTGCCACTCGTTTCAAATGAAATGGCTTGCCTCTTCCTTGCAACTCCCTCAATAGAAGCCTTTAGCTTTTTACCAACCATATTCAATATTGGATGCATGAGATATTTAATGATACAAATGAAAAAGGTTCTTTGCACACTGGAGATACATTCACGCACTTCCGCATTGCAACGAAGAAGAAGGTAGATGCTGTGTGAGCTGAGCTCTCACAGCGCCAGGCGTCGGTATTAGCGGCGGAAAGAAGTACTACTCCAAAAAAGGCGCGAGATACAAAATTGGACTTGCGAACATTTTTGGACTTAAACGCAATTTGCAGACATGTTCGTATGTACCGTTGTTCGTAAGTTGAATGTTCGTAAGTAGGGGAGCGTCTGTATGTGAATTTCCTTTGACTTCTTTTAAATAAAAGACTAGTATAAAATACAATACTAGTATTGTATATACAAATACTAGTATTTGTATTTAATCATTAAAAGCTGTTTTCAGCTGGATTTGACCGAATTTGAGAGCATTTTGACCCGTTTGGCGAATGGTCGTATATAGACGTTTTTTGCCTTATCGCGACATCATCGCAACATTTTACCGAGGAATTCACTTCCCTGGGCTCGGTTCTAATGTCCAAAGAGCTCCAGTATTTGTATTTGATCATTAAATGCTGTTTTAGGATGTATTTAACCTGATTGCTGTCATTTCACGGCTCGGTTCTGCTTGCCCGCCCAAGAGTGCTTATTCCCGGGCTGACATGCCCGCCCAAGAGTGCTTATTGACGGCCATTGACGGTAGACTAATACATTGAGAGTGATGATCAGCAAAGGGAAATGAATAATTGATTTTTACTATAATTTGGACAACGCCGGCGGCGGGCCGGATTAAAAATCCTAACGGGCCGTATATGGCCCACGGGCCGAGGTTGAAAAACTTGTACACACACGATCCAGGGGCGGGGCGAGCGCGCGAATCCGTTTTCCGCGAAACCTCCGTTCGGCTGAATGACCGTTCGGTGGAACGTCCATTCGGCGACCTGTCCATCTGTCAAACGTCCGTCGGCGAAACGTATTTAGGCGAATCATCCGAGTACCGATAGCTACCCATTAGAGAGTATGCTGTACGGAGAAAAAAACTAATGGATATGCGTTATATTTGAGTGAGTTGACGGTTTTAGTTTTTTCTTTTTGCTGAACACGATTTTGCTTGGCACAGAAAGAACAAACCCCAAAAGCCATTTTACAGCAAGTGCCTGGCAACATGTACTCATGCTTTGCATGATTCATTAACATACATGTTGTTTATCATGGAACATGTACACAAGTAAATAATGGTTCTGGTAGACAGCAACTTATATTAGTGCTAAATGATCAGTTGATCAGGAGTCCGCACACATGAACCAGTTTTGGCAGTAATTTGAATAAGGACATTTTCTCAATGATGGCTATTTATAAATTGCTACATTATTACTTTTATTTTGCTTTGCCAGCATTGCAATGAGAACTGTGGCTGATGACTTTTGGGTATTTTTATGCATTGGAGGCCAGCTTACAGAAAATGCAGCATGTAAGTCACCATTCCAGGGTTGCCAAAAGTATCAAAACGTTATGAAGTTCTCAATACTGAAATGTTGTATCCAGACACGATATTTGATCACAAAGATACAATACAGCCTGAACCAAAGTAGCTAGATTAGGTGTGACCAACTCCAGTCCTCGAGGGCCCCTATGCAGTCTGTTATCTCCATCCTCTATCACCTTGAGTCAAATGACCAAATTCATCAGCAAACTGTCCAGAAGCTTGATAATGATCCTGATTATTTGATTCAGGTGTGTTGGTGGAAGGAGACATGGAAAACAGACTGAATAGCGACCCTCGAGGACCATAGTTGGGCACCCCTAAACTAGATAGTTCTCTTCACTTAGAATTTCAGACTTTTTTTTAGTGTTTTCTTTTTTTAACGGAAAATACAGCATTCCGATGTGTTTTGCTTATGTAAATAAATAAAAAAAAAAAAAAATCAGACTTAGGCTTGTCGTCATCATTGACTAGACAAAAACCTAATTGTCATCATACCCAGCTGCGTATGACGAAATTGAAGGTGCTTCTTGTTAGAATTATTATGGAATATTCTATATGTGTTGTAAGCATTTTTAATAAGTAATAAGGCATTTTAATTACTTTTGTATAAGACTGGGACAAACTCGAGGTCACCCTGCTGGCTCCAGCTTGTTGACATAACACCTCACCCTCCAAGGACTGTTTACTGGGAGATCTACGAAGGACTCATAAATTGTTTTGTCTGGGACACCGGCAGTTTACCTTATAAAGAAATTATTATGCTTATACTGCAAATTCTTACGCAGGTGTTTTTCTTTCAATGGCAATTGTTTAAATCAGATTACCTTTGAATGTTTTGGTTATGTGCCGCTAAATGTACCGAAGAGTATGCCGCTCGTCAGAATGCACTGGGGACTAAGACGGCGTCGCATTGCATCTCCTTGCAAGTTGTAGGCAGAGTTTGTTGAAAGATGTTTTTCCTTTTTTAATTAAATATTACTAATAATGATTTAAAAGGTTTGAATCATTATTCCAACACTTCTCCACAAAGTGCACTTTTCTCAGGCAAGAGTTCAGACTTGCTGGCATTCTGCCGTGATGGATACATCGCATCACCTCCCGAGCGCAACCAGCTCCCGGCGACTGCGAAGGATTGCCTCACCGATGCCAACAAAGAATAAAATGGATCACTTACCTCCCACTGTCTTCCTTACTTACCTAGTCAGCCAGCAGGAGGCAGATCGCCGCCCAACGTCCTTCATCTATCCTCGCCCCGAAGTTGTTACACCGAGGGGATTGTGTGTCGTGCTGCTGCAGTTTAGAGTCCTGATGGCTGTGGGGAAGAAGCTGTCCTTAAGCCTCTTTGTCCGTGCCTTGTGAGACCGGTAGCGCCTGCCAGAGGGAAGCAGCTGGAACAGGTCGTGACCAGGGTGGTCCGGGTCCCCAACAATGTTCCGAGCTCTGCTGATGTAACGAGGGCTGGCAATATCTTCCAGTGAGGGCAGAGAGCAGCCGACGATCCTCTGGGCAGTGTTGATCACTCTCTGCATGGCCTTTTTGTCTGCTGCCGTGCTTCCAGCGTACCACACTGTGATGCCGTATGCCAGGATGCTCTCCACAGTGACTTTATAGAAGGTTACCAGAAGCTTAGTGTCCAAGTTATTCCTCCTGAGTACCCTCAGGAAATGGAGTCTTTTCTGGGCCTTCTTCACTACTGCCGTGGTGTTTGTGGACCAGGAGAGCTTGTCCGTGACGTGGACCCCCAGGAATTTAAAGGACTGGACCACGAACACGAACTCCATTTATGAGGAGTGGGGCCAGATCTGTGCTCTGTTTGCGGAAGTCCAGGATTATTTCTTTAGTTTTTGTGTTGTTCAGTGTGAGGTTGTTCATCAAGCACCACGAAGACAGTTTGTTGACCTCGTCTCTATAGGCCGCCTCATCCCCTTCTGAGATGAGTCCGACCACAGTGGTGTCATCAGCAAATTTGATGATGTAGTTGGACTGGTGGGTTGGTGTACAGTCAGAAGTGTACAGGGAGTACAGAAGAGGACTCAGTACACAGCCTTGAGGGGAGCCAGTGCTCAGTGTAATGGAGGAAGAAAGGTGGGAACCAAGTCTAACAGTTTGTGGTCGGTTGGTTAGGAAGTTCTTTATCCAACAGCAGATGGAGGGGGATAGTCCGAGGTGGGAGAGTTTGTTAGTCAGAATGTCCGGTTTCATGGTGTTGAAGGCTGAGCTATAGTCAATGAAAAGCATCCTCACGTAATTCCCATGGTGTTCCAGGTGTCTCAATGCTGTATGTAGAGCAATGGTGATAGCATCCTCAGTGGACCTGTTAGCTCTATAAGCAAACTGGTGAGGGTCAACTGAGGGAGAGATTGTATTCCTGATATGGCGGGCTATCAACTTTTCAAAGCACTTCATGATCACAGGTGTGAGAGCAACAGGCCTATAATCATTCATGCTGTCGATAGTTGGCTTTTTGGGGACAGGAATAATGGTGGCAGATTTCAGGCAGGATGGAATGATGGATTGTTGCAGGGAACAATTGAAGATTTTTGTGAAGACTCCAGCCAGCTGGTCAGCACAGGCTTTGAGCACCTTCCCAGGTACTCCATCAGGTCCAGCAGCCTTCCTGGTATTCACAGACCACATTTCCAGTCTCACTTCCTCTTCCTGGAACTTCAGTGTATTGCTGCAGGATAGTGGCGGGGGTGTTGAGACTGGGTCTGATTTGTCAGTCTCAAAGCGGACAAAGAAACGGTTCAGTTCCTCCGCTAGTGAGGCATCTGCGTTAACAGACATATTATTGTTATTGTAGTTGGTAATATGTCGTATTCCCTGCCACATCTTCTTTGGGTTATTGTCTGTGAAGTGCTCCTCAATTTTCTTAGTATATTTTGCCTTGGCCTTTTTAATGCCTCTTTTCAGATCAGCTCTGGCAGCTCTATATTTCATCTTGTCCCCTGATCTGAATGCGGTGTTACGGCATTTGATGAGTGCCTGAGTCTCCTTGGTCATCCAGGGTTTGTCATCTAATTAATACCTTACTTTATTATCATGTAGTTTCTAGAGAAAAGAAACCATTGTGTTAATTTTTAAATGTTCTTAGCCAGTTAACATTTGAGTGCATTACACAATATTTTCCCTAGATAATATATACTTTGTAATCTTTTTTTTATTTATCTTATTGATTTATTTATTTTTTGTATTTGTTTTCATAGAGACATTCCACATCCCAAGAGCCAGGTTCTGCATCCATATATTAGGGATTGAATGAAAGAACAAGATCTCGGACACAAGCGGCTCAAATGAGTGTCCTCCGCAGGGTGTCTGGACTCTCCCTTAGCGATAAGGTTAGAAGATCGGTCATCCGGGAGTGGCTCGGTGTAGCGCCTTTGCTCCTCCTGATCAAGAGGAGCCAGATGAGTTGGCTCGGGTATCTGATTAGAATGCCCCATAGATACCTCCCTGGTGAGGTGTTTCTGGCATGTCCCACCGGGAGGAAACCATGGGTCGACCCAGGACGCCTTGGCATCCTCCCAGGAGAACTGGATGAAGTGGCTGAGGAGAGGAAAGTCTGGGCTTCCCTTCTAAAGCTGATGCCCTCGTGACCTGACTTCGGGTAAGCGGAGAAAGATGAGATGAAATGTTTTCATGTGGATATGATTTTGCACTACCCGTGATGGTAATGGCATTTCATTTTCTGTGTTGGTAAAAACTAAACTTTAATTCTGTTTTTATTATGTCATATCAAATTGTTAAGAAATATTTTTTGACTATCGGTATAGAGTTGAAAATTTTAGTATCATAAACTTACTGAGCTGCTGCAGTTTTATTTACTACTGCTGATTCTTTTTTTTACTATATTGTGCTACACAGGGGGCCCCAGCTTCGCCGGTCCCACCTTCGTGTTTAGAACCAAAAGACAATTGTTGCGCTATTAAAAGATTCTCTTTTGAAAAATGGTTGTTTAACAAATAAAAGATTGAGTTTACACACTTAGAGAAGGTGAAGAAATTCAGGATCTGACAGGCATTTCTGGCCACCATAAAAAATTTCAACTGTCTACGTTGCACGATTTGGACAAACATAGACTCAAAAAGACGTTGTAAAGTTGGACAAAAAATGGAAGAACACACAGGAAGACTTCCACAAGATGGGGAACTTCTGCAGACTGTGACCGAGGTAGAGAATATGCAGTCACTCTTCAGTTGAAGAGTTCAAGTTAAAATGAAGTTTAACTTACTTTTGGAAGATGTACTCGATGCTTAAGGAGATGATGGAGGAGGAGGAGGAAGAGGAGGATTTTATATCATGAGAGGGTCTTCGTCGTCGCTGGAATGGTCTTCAAAAGTTACTTCCTCCTCCGTAACTTCAATGTAGGAAGAAGTTGAGGGTCGAGGAGAAGAAGATGAGGGTTGATGAGTATCTTCCTTGGAGGATTTACTAGAAACTGGCCGAAAGAAGCGATCTAACGACGATTACACAGTTTTCTTCATTTTTTCATCATACATGATGAGGTAGCACTGTATGGCATCATTCAATTGATTTGCAAGCTTTGTGCAACGTTCGATATTTGGGTCTTGCTGCTCGAAGAGTGCGATGGCTTTATTTAGTTTCATCTCGAATTTCTTCATGGGGACAGGCGTTTCTTCCTCCTCCTCCCAGAGGAAGGTGGATGCTGGGTGAGCTCTCACAGGGCCAAGCGCCGGTATTAGCGGCGGAAAGAAGCACTACTTGGAAAAAGCCGCGCAATACAAAATCTAACTTACGAACTTACAGCATCTTTTTCTGAACATTTTTTGACATATGCCATATGCGCAGACATGTTCGTATGTATCGTTGTTCGCAACTCAAATGTTCGTAAGTAGGAGAGCGTCTGTATAACATAAACAAATTTAAATGAACTTGGATTACGATGCAGACACACTCAAAAATAATTTTAATCTAACCTTACACTAAACTTAATTCTAATGTTGTTTTACATTTTTATACCATTCTTCCGGCCGGGTTGGCTCTGTTTTCCCCGCCTCCAACCTGACTTAGTATCAATGGGCTGTTTGCTGTTGTATTCCCTTCAAAATATTCCGAGAATGATGCACACAAATGTCCTCACAATAGGATAACGCACGACCACTTGCCAACAAGAAGTAGTGTTGAATTAGTGATCGCTCCGCCAACAGGAGCTAACAGGCTAAGGGGGGAAAAACACTGAAAAAAATGCAACACTCCATCCAGTGCTCGCAGAGACATTACAAAGATGGATTTGCGACCAGAAATTTTACAGGAGGAGTTGCGGAGCCAGTGCCCCTGATGTTCTTATGAGCAGCCAACGAGAAGTAATATATACCTCGTATTAGCGATCGCTGCGGCATTCGCGCTGAGTGACGGAAAAAAACAAACGTTCCACCCAGTGCTTGTAGATATCTGTTATACACGAAAGAGATGCGGCAAAAAAGACAGTGTGCTACAATGATACACAGCCTCTCATGTATTGGTCACCTGGCTTTCTCGCATCTCGAATTTTTTCTCGTATCTAGAGATAACTATTTGCTCGAAATTTTACTCGTATCTCAAAATGCTCGTATCTAGGGGTGCTCGTACGTCGAGGTACCACTGTACAGCCCTACCTCAACTTACGGGCGAAGCCGGGCAACCCTGCTTGTACTCAATAAAACATTCATTCATTTCCTGAACTGCTTATCCTCACAGGGGTTGCCAGGGGTGCTGGGGCCTATCCTAGCTAACTATGGGCACCAGGCGGGGGACAACCTGAATTGGTGGCCAGCTAATCCCAGGGCACAAGAAGACGGACAACTATTATGCTCACACTCATACCTCGGGGCAATTGAGTGTGTTTAACAGCCTACGCTGCATGTTTTTGGAATGTAGGAGGAAACCGGAGTACCCGTAGAAAACCCACGCAAACCCGGAAGAAGACTCAAAGTCCACACAGTGAGGAACCACCTGGGAATCGAACCCTCAACCCAAGGACTGTGAGGCCGACATATTAACCACTCCATTGCCGGGCCACCCTCAAACATTTTATTCATTTTTACTTCGTGTTTACAGCACCTTTAATTACATAACCTAACCCTACTGCGTGCAGGGAATTTCACAGGAAGTGTGAAAAAAAGGAGGGATTCAAATGTCCGTAACCCCATAATTTGTAAATTTGAACATTGTCAATGTTAAAGTGCTTTCGTACACAGTAGTTCAGTAAAATGTTGTCTATAAAAAAATGCCTTAATTTCATGTTACTGTACTACATTTTTACATATACAACGAGCAGTGCCCAACAAGTCTAGTATACAACTATTATATAGAATAAAATCCAATTCCTATCGATGCAAAATAATTGAGTAGTGTTAGTCACTACTATTAACCTTTTATTTAAAAATAGTCACGTGGCATCAATGAATTACCTATATCCATTTAGTATCTAGAGTATGTAACAATTAATAAATTCTAATTTTACCCATTGCCAGCTGTGCCATTTATTAAGGACAAAGTTACAACAAATTTAATAGGCTTCTAAAATAATTTACATTAGCATACCAAATACTTCTAAATCTTTATTTTTGAAACGTACTCTTCCTAAATGGTTAAAGCAACTGTTCTGCGTGGTGTTTTCAAGCCTCGAATGGCAAATTTTTGCAGCAAGTGCTTTCAGGGTTTTCTCAGTAAATGAATGACAATTCCCATCCATCTTGTGGACGGTACTGCCTCTCCTCACTCACCCATGAGACAGTTGCAGGAGAAAAACCTCTCCACTTAACTACTTAAATGAATATATCAAGAAACTAATTTACTATTTTAATTGCACGATTTAGGAAGACTCTACTTCACTCACTCTCCCTCAATCTTCGTTGATTTCCAATGTGAGCACACATTAGATTGATCTATGAAAGACTGCTGAAATCAAAACACTTAAGTCTGTTTATTTTCTCTCTCTAATGAAATAATTGAAATTCCTGTCAGTGTCTGCACTTAAGGGTGAGAGATTGTGGGCTTGCGCTGTGGCTGAATGAATTTTAAAAGGATTTTTTTCTTTTTATTGTTTGTAGCTTGTTTTTCTTTTTATTGTACTATTTCTTCTTGTTTATAAAGCCAGAGAGTCAATCTATCTATAGAGCCCAGAAATAGATAGTGCATGTTTTTTTCTTTCCATTTACCTATCCCATTAAGTGATTGCTTTCAGAAATGGCAGGGGACATTTCTTTTGATATGTTTTCAGAAACAGTGCTGGCAGACATTAAGGACACATTATTGGGCCCCATTTTCTCTCAGCTACAAGGGTATCCATTAGAGTGGCACATAGCTCTAAATTTTTCCATTTTCTCCCTCACCAAACATGACTTTATATGTAATTTCAACTTGTGTTTTGTCATTTTCTGCCACAAATTACTGTATATCAGAGTAAAAGCAATTTTGTAGTGTGTAGCTTGTATTCCTTTGGCTGTTTCTGTGACTTGATTCTGAAGTGTCAAAATGGGCCCAACATTATAAATAATCATGACTGACACCGGAGGTTCCTTATTCGTTTCACATTCTTCACCCTGCTCATTACTTCGATCTGCACAAAGGTCACGACGACTGCACTGTATTAAGGAGAGGATGAGCGGGGCCATGAATTGTGGGATTTTGGAGATTAACCTCGCTCCCTCAGTCAGAGCATTGAAAATTGGTTGTGGCTGGGTCTTAAAACATGACAATGACCTGAAGCTCACAGCCAAGAATACCAAGAAGCAGTTCCGTAAGAGGCCTGTCAAGGTTTTGGTGTGGCTAGCCAGTCTCAAGACCTAAACCCAATTGAAAACCTTTGGAGAGCTCAAACTCTGTGTTTCAGAGCCCAGAAACCTGACTGATCAAGAGAATATCTGTGTGGAGGGGTTCGGCAAATTGAATATGTATATGTTCATTAATATGTATTGTCCCTTTATCAAAGCAATCAAACTCAAAATTCCTCCGGCAGTATGTGCAAACCTCGTGAAAAAGTACAGGAAACGTTTGACCTTTGTAATTGCAAACAGTCCTCTGTACCAAATAATAACATTGGTTTTCTCAGGTGTTCAAATACTTATTTGTAGCTGTATCACACAAAAAGATATTTTTTTAAAAATCATACATCATGATTTCTGAATGTTTCTTTTTAGATTTCCTCTTACAGTGGACATGCACCTATGGTGAAAATTTCAGAACCCTCCATGATTTCTAAGTGTCAGAACTTGCAATATAGCAGACTGTTCAAATAATTATTAAATTGATCTTCATTGAGAGTGGAGGCGTGCCAGTCTTTTAGTATGAAGCCACGGTTGCCACACAAACTCGTGCAAGCCACAATGCCACATCTCACAGACACTGGGCAAGGTAGACTGTGCTCACCGACTTTTGATTTCTCAAAGTATTACTGAGCCCATTTTGTAATGGCCTTTACAGTATCATTCCTGTTCCTCATGGAGTACCATTTAAAGGCCCATAACGTATTTTTGTTGTTTGTTTGCTGCTCACGCACAATGATTTCTACTGATGAAATAATAATAATCGGACATAGGCCCCGTCGTCATCGTCAACAACAAAAAGCCTACTTGTCATCACACCCAGAAACTGCGTATGACGAAATTGGTAGTGCTTCTCCATAAGCTGCGTTTACTCGGCAAAAGACCTAAATAAGTGATAGTTACGGACTTGTAATTTGGCATTCTGCTGTTTTGGATACAGGTCACTTACCTCTCACTGTCTTTCACTTACCTTCAGTCAGCTAGTAGGAGGCAGATCACCACCCAAACATCTTTTCATATTACCTCAGAAAGGAATGTGTGTTGTGTTACCGCAAATTTAGAGTTCTGATGGATGTGGGGAAAAAACTGTCCTTAAGCCTATTTGTCTGTACTTTGTGGGACCTATAGCGTATGCCAGAGGGCAGCAGCTGGAACAGATTGTGACCAGGGTGGTAAGGGTCCCCTATGATGTTCCTGAAATACCTGAACATTTTGCAATTGTACGTTGAGGAACATTGTCCTCAAACTGTTCAACTATTTTATCACACACCTGTTCATATATTTGCTTTTGACGGGAAAAGTAATTAAGGAAACTTTCTTTTATACTTAAACTTGGCACCCTCCTTTTCCCAAAGAACTGATTTCAACTTTTTTGGAACATGTTGCAACCACAAAATTCTTAGGTAATGAATATTTCATCATTCAATCCATTTCTGTAACACTTCTCCTCACAAGGGCGTACCTGTCAACCTCGGCCAATTGCTCCCCTTATTAATGACTGCAATTCCTCTAATTAAGTGATAAAAAACGTAAAAACAGCGCGGCACATAATTACTCACATAGGGCGCACTTAAAAGTCTAGAATTTTTCTCAAAGTGAACGGGGTGCCCAATCAGCCTTTTGTATGCACCAGTGGCGGTGCATTTTGGTAGCGCCTTCAACGTATCAATCCAATCCTCAAAAACTATTTTATGGCTATAAAACCTCTACTGCAGCGACAGCTGCCACACATAAAAAATAATCAATAAATTAATGCACAAAAATGGGGTGAAATCCACTTCCTAGCAGCATTTCATGATTAAATACAAATACTGGAGCTTTTCAGACATTAAACCCAGGCCAGGGGGTGATTTTCCCGGGAAAAGACAGCGATGAACGTCAATGGCGTACGGGCAAACATTGCCTGAAAATGGGGTAAAACCAGCCAAAAACAGCATTTATTGATTAAATACAAATACTGGAGCTTTTTAGACATCAGAAACGGTCCCGGAGTATCATTTCCCCGGTAAAAAGACAGTGATGAACGTCGATACGTCCATACGTGAAATGACAAAAAATGCACTAAAATACTCCAATTAGGTAAAATCCACTTCCTAGCATCATTTATTGATTGAATACAAATACTGGAGCTTTTGAGACATTACAACCAGGCCAGGGGGGGTGATTTTTCCCGGGAAAAGACAGCGATGGAAGTCAATGGTGAAACGCCCAAAATTAAACTGGGGTAAAATCCACTTCCTAGCAGCATTTTGTGATTAAATACAAAGACTGGATCTTAAATACAAACACAGGAGCTTTTCAGATATCAGAACTTGGCCCACAATTGAAATATTATTTAGGAATATAGCCATATTTGTAATTTTACTCACCAAAAATCCTTTTTACACAATATCCATCCTCCTTTCTTTCTTCCTTCTTTCCTATCGCCATCGAAGCTAATGATGAAAGTCGAGCCTGTCCTGTCATATTTCCGGCATAGTCCGTTTTGAAAATGGCATTAAATCAACACAACAATA
Organism: Stigmatopora argus; assembly: GCF_051989625.1. NCBI lineage: Eukaryota > Metazoa > Chordata > Actinopteri > Syngnathiformes > Syngnathidae > Stigmatopora > Stigmatopora argus. The sequence continues at coordinate 462,115 of NC_135408.1, forward strand.
TACTATTCGCTTGTGGGGCTAAGTTAGCGCGCTGAAAGTGCCCCACACACCATTTTCCCGGCTGTAACAGGCTTGCTAGCTTCGGAGTTGACCGCCCTTTCTTAATGATGTCCATTTTTTTCCTGAAAAAGTCTGTCTAGAAAATAGCTTTGTGAGCAAACAGAATCTATTTGTTTTTGCTTCTGTCGGCCATAGTGGGTGGAGTTTGCGATCTCGGCTGCCTCGGTACTGCTTTGGCCCGCCTACTAGCCAATCATAGTTTGTGAAAGCAATGACATGTGCCAGCCAGCAAAATGCTAACGCCTATGAAAAATCATTGTGGGGTTGCCAACTCGAAATCTGATTGGTTAAAAGCAACAGTCTAGTTTAATGCAGCAGAGCCCGCAAGAACTGATTGTGCAGGCTTTGAGGCAGATCTGATCTGGCAACAAATAATGGCTGAAATGTCATTGGTTAAATGCTTCAATATGAAAACACACATCTGGAAGAAGTGCAACCAATGGGAAAAGCAATGAAAGGAAGCTAACAGACCATTTAGAATAATAAGTACGTATTGATGGACAAAATATAATATGATTCAGATATTTCTTAGGCCAGCAGAGAAGGCCTTGAAGGCCCTGACGGCCCGCCACTGGTATGCACTAAATTCAAAATTCTGTCGGTGTCGCTGTATCATGCTCACAGCTTGACTGTCTGGGAACATTGTTTGCTGATGCGCACAGTGACCGAGACGATCCGGATTAGAGCCGAAATGGGTAAAACGAGATCGGTACTTTTTACAAAAAAATGTTTCCCGTGCAAAAGTTATTACACAATTTGAAATTAGCAAAAATAAGGGGAAAATGTAAAAGTTGACAGGTATGCATGGGTTGTGGGGGCTGAGGAGCCTATCCCAGTTAACTTTGGGCACCAGGTCAGCGCAACCAATAACAGGTAATGATTGTTCGTTAAAAATAATAAAGGTTATCCGTAGGATAACTATATTGTGTTTGTAGAGTATTCAACAAAAAAGAATATGATTTGCAAAAATTGTGTTATGATTTTATTCATGTTTAACACAAGATTCCAACTTAATTTGAATAGGGGTTGTACTTTTGAAGTTTCGGGGCCACAATGTGGTTCCTGTTCCTGTGATAGAACAGGAGTAAGCACAGACACAGAAGAGATTGTAGACCTGGAGCCAAACACAGGAAGTCCACAGTGGGGACCATTTGCAGACTGAGATTGAGGTTAAATATGCAGAATTACTCTTTCAAGATGATCCACACAATCCCTCAGTAGTCTGGAGGTGCCTAGTTCCTCCTAAACTGTCCTATCACCTGATCAGCAGCAGCGGAGAGGCCGGTGGGGGGCTTCAAAGCACACAAGCACACAACTCTCCCGTTGCAGCCCGGCAATCACCGACAGCTCCTCCATCTGACACGAGATCTCACTCTCCCATAACAATCATGGAATGCTCGGTCTGGAGCACCGCCTCTTCTCCCGGCACTATCATCCACTGCTCACAGCTGATCCCGCGTGCTTGTCAGCGGAGGCACAGCTGAACGGCTCCAAAGACGTCTAGGACTAGCACAAAGAAACCAAGCCACGCAATGGGTGGGGTCAAGTCGCAAAGGTCGCAAAACAACAATGCAAAAAGCACAAAGTCGAAAGCAAAGTATATGGGAAAACATTAAGAAATATTAAAATGCAATTAGAAAAGATAGAAAAGCAGCAAAAACACAAAATGAGAAAGAGCGGACGGAGCTACCGGTGCCAGCTGCCACTTCAGCGGCGCCATCTTGGTTGCAGTTGCAAGAACGGATACAGACACAAGAAAAATACATTGTAGAGTTAGATAAAACTGGAACCACACAGGAAGTCTTCCACAAGGTGGGGAACTTCTGCAGACTGAGACCGAGGTTGAAAATATGCAGAGTCAGTCTTCCAAGTTTATCCACACAGTCCCTCAGTAGTCTGGAGCTGAAGAATCAACAGTAACTGAGTACAACACTCCTGATACTCCATTTCCGGCCTGGTAAGTGCCGACAGCTCTTCCATCTTATCGGGGTGGGATCTCACTTTCCCCATAATAATAGATGGAATGATTGGTCTGAAGCGTTGCTTCTTCTCCCGCCACTTTTGTCTAGCTCCGGATTTCCAGCGGAATCGAGGTGTTGCTCTTTCTGCTATGTATTGTTCACAGTTGAAGTGGATCTTGATTGGAGGAGGGATGATTGGGAAGTAGTCACAGCTGTGTTGGCCTGGGCGAGGCTTTGCCACAGGGGTGGAGCCACAGCTCCATGTACCTGCAGAAGAAAAAGAAACGACACACAAAACAACACACCCTACTATAGTGTGTACCCAGGCTGACAGCCGTTACACCTCCCCCCTCAAAAGTCAACCTGTTGACGAAATGGAACCACCAACCTGCCTCAACCAATCAACACAATCCTGTTACAACTCTCCTCCTAAACCCGAGACAGGGCATCAGCCAAAACATTTTCTGAGCCTCTTTTGTGATGAGTACTCAAATTATAATTTTGAAGGACAAGCACCCAGCGCATCAACCGCTGATTGTGGTTAAACATTTTATCCAGAAAGACTGACGGATTGTGGTTGGTGTACACCACGACAGGAGTTGAAGTAGATCCTACATAAACATCAAAGAATTGGAGCGCTAATGGCAAAGCAAGCGTCTCATGTTAAATCATAGAATACTGCTTTTGACTGGCATTAAACTTCTTAGAGAAGTACGCAACAGGATGGACTAAACCATCTGGGTCCTGCTGGGTAAATACCGGGCCCGCACCAAGACCGCTCGCATCGACTTCAATAGAGAACGGTGAAGAAAAATCAGGAGCCCTGAGGACTGGGGCACTGCAAAGGAGAGCCTTGCAGTTCTCGAATGCAGACTGGCACTCAGTCGACCATACGAATGGCACGGAGGGACTTATCAGGTCAGTCAGGGGAGCGGCAACAGACGAGAAATTTCGGCAGAAACCCCTGTAGTAACCAGTCATGCCTAAAAATCTCCGTAGCTCTCGCCTGTTGGTAGGAGGTGGAAAAGCCTGGATAGCAGCCACTTTTCCGTCTAAGGGGCGGACCTCGCCACCGCACACCACCTTACCCAAATACGTAACCTTGGCTTTTCCAAATTTGCATTTTGCCAAGTTCAGAGTGAGAGAGGCATCAGCCAAGCGTTGGAAAACAGTTCGCAGCGAAGCCATATGTTCAGGCCAGGTGGATGAGTAAACCACCACATCGTCTAAATAAGCTATACAGTTTGGAACACCTGCAAATACCGGACTGACTAAGCTCTGGAAAGTAGCCGGAGCGTTACGCATGCCAAAAGCCATTACCGAATATTGCATGAATGCATCTGGGGTCACAAAAGCACTGATTTCGGATGCTCTAGACGTAAGACCAACTTGCCAGTGCCCTTTAAGCATGTCAATTTTTGATACATATTTGGCAGATCCTATGGTATCAATACAGCTGTCTACTCTTGGCATAGGAAATGAGTCTGGAGCAGTTACTTTGTTCACCCGTCTATAGTCAGTACAAAATCTAACAGTAGAATCTGGCTTTGGTACTAGTAAACATGGAGAGCTCCACGCACTGGAACTAGGGTGAGCTAGATGGTTGTCTACCAGATAGGCAACCTCTTCCTCCATTAGTTTCCTCTTTTCAATATTAACCCTGTACGGATGCTGTTTAATGGGACGTGCCCCGCCTACATCAATATCATGTTCCAAAACGGTAGTGCGGGTGAGAACGTCGCCAAATAAAGTTGGTGTGAGGGCTAATTCCCCAACATCAAAATAATCTTCAAGCAGATGAGGCACCAAGCATGTAATAGTTTTAGATTCCGTCGGTCTTCTCGGAGTGGTGCGTGGCAGGCTGCTTTCCACGACCGTCGCGGCTCGCTAGCTTCTTTGTCTCTTGTTTGCCCCCGCCCTTCCGAAAAGGGGGAGAGCAGACGGACAGAGCCCACGTCGATCTGGTAGCTCTGCTTTGCCAAATACACACCCGAAAAGGGGACCGTGAGCACTTTTATTCAAGGTAGGCGGAGACAAACTTTAGGCGGGAACAACAAGGGGAGGCGCTATATACAAAGTGATGACAGGCCTTGACTAGTAGGTGTCACTAAAGTTCTATTCTAGATGCTAATGCTAAGAATACAAAATAAGAATACAAGAGAAATACATTCCATATTCCACATTTCCCCCCTGTAGCAACTTTGAAAGAATTTTCATTAAACATATCAATTTGTATCCCTCCCCTCCAGGTTCTAGAATACAAATATCATCAGTAGTTACTTATCAAGGGGTATGGAAAATAATAAAATCACTTGTCAAGGCAGAGGCGAAAAACTTGAGGTATTTAGCGTCGTTTGAGAAAAATTCCTCTGCGTCCCTCTTAATGAGCGAACACAATTTTTATGTCAAGACAAATACAATTACCCGTAGGACTTGACATACTGAGACTTGTCACACGAAAGAATGCAATAATCTCCAGTATGGTTTGCCATGCGGTGATACTGTGTCACTGTAAGCTACCAGCGTGTGCTGGATAGTGTTTCGAATCATAACTTTCATACAGGGGATTACACACAGAAAAAATACAGAACAGTAACAAAATCACAAGTAAGGGGGTTGCAAATTTAAACAAAATTGAGAACCATAACCCGGTCATTTACCACGACCACAGTGATGCACCTACGGCTGAGTGATCCTGGGTCATGGTGTTGGCTAAGGCTTTCATTTCAGCTATAGCATGAGTCATGTACTGGTGTCATCTGGGATGAAGGTGCAAGGGTGTTCTCCCATCATGGCACACACACCTCCATCCAGTCCTGCAACATCCCTACGGGCTTTGACAGTTTGGTTAATGAACACTGATGTAACAGTTCAATGTCTTTACACGAAGCATAACTTTATCCACCCCAAGTCGGGAAAGTAGCGACAGTATGGTTTTTTGGGGGGGTTGGACCACAATTTATGGTCACCAGGAACATCACTACCCCAGATTGAATCACGTGGTTTGAATTGCACTGATTTTGCACTGATTTTGATCTCTTATCTCTTACTGTTATGTTCACTCCCCTTAAAAGGAATGCATCTCAGACCATCTGCACCAATGCAGATTTAAGTGTGACGCCTAGACCCAGTGAATTCAGGATGTCAGGATACCTGTGGAAATGGGTATACGGCTACACACAACAACTTTCATTCACAACAATCAGTTTCTTCTGGAACACCATGAAATTATACCACACATCTCCATAGCAGTTATCCAGATTGTTCTTTTCATACCACTTCACTCTCCTCTGTGATAGGAGTATGTCAACATCTTGATTTCCAACTCGAGTCTCTGTGGGCGGGGCGTTCAGACACGCCCAGGCTGTCACTGACAGTCTAGTCACTGTCATGTGGGTGGCAACACCTTTCACTGCGGCTTCTGTGTAGAGGTGCAAAGTCTATGGGAGCTCAAGGTGAAGTGAGGGGTGCTCGTGGCAGGTGAGTAGATGTCAGATGAGTTTTTCACGGACAAAGGTTTTGACATCATCTGACTTACAGTCTACTCAAGAGTCACCTGTCTCGAACTACCTTGACCTGAGGTTGGTGAATCGACTTTGACTTTTCAGCGATCTTTGCTGCAGTGGAGGTTGGTGAGTTGGGTCTTCCCATTGTGGAGAGAACCAGGGCTTCCTTTTTATGACTCGAATCAGGATCCAGTCACCTGGGTTCACCAAGATAGACAAAAGGGGATCACGGCAGCCTAGATGTTCTTTGGATAAGTTTCTCTCTTAAACTTTTCCCATCCACTCTGTAAGTAGATCTGCCTCGCCCTTAGTGACCTTCCCATAGAGGAAGTTGGAATGGTCTTCCATGAACTATCTCAAAAGGTGTTAATCCCGAGCCAGTTGGTACCACTTCATATACGTTTTTACCAGTGTTAGGCATTCTGGCCATGGCTTCTTTATCTCCCCCATGGACTTCTCTAGTCTAGTTAGTTTTATCGTACCATTTGTTTGCTCTACCAGTCCCACACTCTTTTGGACGATGGCCTCGTTTGGGTCTGAGGTCATCTTGCACATTATGTCTGCAACAAATTAAACAGTTCCTACAAAAAAAATAAAGTAGGTATTTAGACCTGTGGGACATGGAACACATGTACCATGTCCATCATATCATCCCCCTGTTGAGACATTATGGATGGCTCAATTTTGGAATACAATTTTGATAGGCACGGTAAGCCTTTAGCTGTGTACAGGTCGTCTGCAGACTGTTCTTGAGATCGGGTCAGCCCTCGTTGCTGTGCATACTGTGCAGCAAGTGTTTGCGCTGCTGCTTTAGCTGCTGTATTCTGTCGTTGTCTTCAACACGTGCTTAACATTTGCATACAGCTATTTGGTTGGGCTTAATATTCCAATGAACAAAAAACACAACAATCTTACTTATTCTATCACTATAGTTTGTGAAAATCTAAATGCCTTATCAGTCCAAATTAAATATGCTGGCTGGTATTCTTTTTTAATCACTGCTTCTTTGTTAAGATCAAGAACTATATTTGTTTTTTTCCTTTCCTGCAATTACACAAATTAACTAATCATACTAAAAATGGGAAAAATACAAAAAGCAAACCAGGCTGCTTTCTCCTCAGGAAAACAGCTTTCCCGCTTTCTGCAACAGTTACATTCACATCAATTAATATCCAGAAAAAATGCACACATTAATAATTCTGAAAAGAATTGAACCCACTAAAATGTAACCACCCCTTGTTTGTAAGGGTTAATAATTTTAGCATACCGTATTTTCACGCCTATTTGGCGCATCGGATTTTACGCCGCAGTGTCAGTAACGAGTGCTATTTCTGTATTTTAGACACACAAAGCACGCACCATTTCATTAGACGCATATATATTATATATTATATATGGATGAACATCGAAACGCAATAGCGCTGGCTACCGGAAGCAGCTTATTTCCGGGTTCCGGTGCGCAGTGACTGCTGGGATAGAGAGTTCTTGCGCGCAACACCCACACGCTAAAAACACGCTTTAAAAAGGCAACGGAAGTTAAACTGAGTTCCGTTGTACTTTATTTAGACATTTTACAACATACTCACGTCATCATCACCCACAAATCCATCAAAGTCCTCATTTTCTGTGTCCGAATTAAACAATTGCCCAAATGAGTCTTCCAAAACGCTGGGTCCCGCGGTTGTAGTTCTTAAGCCTCCGGGAATGACGGCAAGCTCCGAGTTATTATATATAATATATTTACATAGTTCACAGTCTAGCTTTGAATGCTTTGTTGACGCCAACATTTAGCGGCAGGATTTCTTTTGTAAATACAGCCGAAATGACAGCCAGCACCAAAATTAGTGTGGTCGCCATCATACTGTACAACGTGATGACAGGCCTTGACCAGTAGGTGTAACTAAAACTCTATTCTAGATGCTAATGCTAAGAATACAAAATAAGTGTTGGAATAATGATTAATACCCTTAAATCATTATTAGTAATATTTAATTAAAATTGGAAGACATCTTTCAACATAACTGCTTACACTTGCAAGGAGGCACCTTGTGACGTCATCTTAGTCCCCAAGGCGTTCTGAATTGCAGTAACTGAATCATTGTATTTAATCGTGACACTCGAAAAACATGTTATGTGATCACAACAGTTGTCTTAGACAGTACAATGACACCCTAGATGTTTAGAAAAACAACTGTGTAAGAATTGCTGAATTGCAGAAGTAAGCATAAAGTTTGAACTGGCACCCAAACAACGGTGTGAGGAATTGCATAAAATTTTCATTATAAGGTAAACAAAGCATTCTAAAGTAAACCAAGCAGTATTATAATGTAAACAAGCAGCCATATTTTCAAACAATAATGCGATTATCGCCATCTGCTGCTGGAGTCCCGTCAAAACAGTCCCGTTGTGTTTTGCCGAAAAGTGTCCCGAAAACAATGTGTCCTCGAGCTGTGGGGCCTTGAGGAGACGATGGGGAGGAAAAAATGTCCATGGTCCCTTGAATTAATTTATAGCCTTATTACTTATTAAAAATGCTTACAACACATATAGAACATTCAATAATAAATCCAACATTTCCCTCCTTTTATTATATGTTTGTTATTCATTTTATGGCAAATCCAAGATGAGAGGGATATCTCCATTGGCTGTTTTAATTTTACCCGCTTAGGCTCTACTCGTTCGGCAGGTCTGAAAAACAGAAAACAAAATCATTTTCGCCCAATTCATCCTCGGAATTACCATGCTCCTGAAATTCACTGCTCCCTTCAGTACGTTTCATCAGCAGAGGATATAATTCATGCAATTTAGAATTTGTAGGGGCAATCGCAGTGGTTATAAGTCGGCTTATCAAGGATCTTAAGCAGGGAATAACACAACACCCACATAATGTCAAAATCGTAGCAAAAATGGCTACGGGAAATGCCACAGATTAGGCCAAATCTTTGTATTGTATGTACAAAGGCCTTATCCCACAAATCTGTCAAGCGGATAATAATTCTACTCCAGGATGCTTTTTCATCTTGCGGTTTAGGGTCTGCAGGCCATCGTTGGCCCTGGTGTGGGACCCAGTGGGGGACATGCTGTTGAGTGCAATATTTTCAAACATTGCATACGCCCCCTGCTCCTTCAAGAAGCATTTCGACCGCTGCACGATCCTGGAACGCCATCAGACTAGTGGCTGCCAGTTGTTCCTTTATCGCCACAAATCCCTGTCCAGTATAATTTCCAAGGTTTTGGACATTGTAATGCAGGTAATTTATCACATTTTTGTTTTGGGGTACTTAAAAGAAAAATAGACTCCCAACCTGCTGCGACCTGATTAGCCAACTTATACTCATCTGGTATGCCCCGGGGATGCCAATCGTATCAATGTATGTTGGGTCTCCCTCTCTCCATACCGATCGACGCCGTCGGGAGGGACCCACCATCATACTGGATTTCAGCCAATTGTTTCTCCTCCACTGTAGATGGAAAAACAGACACTGGTAAAAGCAGTGACCTCAAGGCACAAAGTCCTGACGCGTTTCAGCAGGAGTTGTATAATTTATTTCCACCCCACCACCATCATAGGTCAGAACGTGGTACCAGGGTGTAGTCGGTTTTAGGACGTGGGCACACCACGTCTCCAGCTTCAGACCATGCCCTGTAAGGTTTAAGCAGGTAAAATGATCAAACACAACATGTGTTGAAAAGTTAGCTTTGTCCTTTGCTCTTGGAGCAGGGTGTACATTATTTCAATTCTCACAATTTGGCTTAAATCTTGTCCTTTACACAATCAGGGGTAATTTACGCGGGTACTACTCTTAAGAGAGGTCGGCCCCATACATGATATACAGGTTTGATTGATAATAGCTGCATTTTCCATCAACAATAAGCAATTATTTCTTACCGCCTCCCATTTGGGAACTCCCTGTTGCAGAAATGAATTCTCTGGTCATCTCGGATTTTAATTTTACTATGGCGGATCCGGGTGTTAATTCACAAGTTAATTTGTCAGTCTGAATAATGATTTGTAATGCCCCCACCGTATGGGTTAATTTTATCAAAGGCCTGATGGTTTTTCGTGTGTCATCAAGACTTGCCAATCTAGACCAGTTTCTGCAACAAGGTTTCCCCAATCTGTTTTAGGACTGTTATGTACCACACATATTCTCTATAAAATCCATACGTATCCTTTGAAATGGATATGTAGCTTTTGTAGCTTGACATAAGGGGGAATCGCCCGTGTTTTGGCCATATATTCCGCATATAGATTGAATCCATAACCTCCCCCTTTTTGAGGCATGAAATTTACCATGACTCAAAATGGCAGCCCTCCTAGATAAGTCTTTTGTTTTTGTTTAGTCCCCCAGGTTCCCAAAATGTCCCATTGCAGAAATCAAAAAATTTCATTTGGCGAAATTATTTTCTTTTTGTTTCTGTCCTACTCTGCCACCACCGTCCTCGAAAGGCTTATCAGCGATTTCAGAAATCTTACACCTTGATATTAGAATATTGATATATCTTGGTGGCTAGCCAATTAAAACACAAAAGACAGACACATCCACGCTCGCACTCATAATCAAGGAATTTAGAGTGCTCCCCCAATCATCCATAATTTTGGTTTGTTGGAGTAAAACTGGAGTACCCGGAGAAAACCTACGAATGTTTTGAGGACACCAGGAATACTCCACACTCCGGAAGGTCTGGATCCACCCCGCATTAATAGATCCTCGAACCGCAAGGTTGATGCCTGAAGAAACTAGGTAATTAATGTATTAGATTCACGTGCCACATATCTAAAAATAGAATTTTTTTCAATTGCCACCGCCCCTTACCCCAGTCAGTCGGCATGTGGACTGCCATGCGAGTGGCTGTGATTAACTATCTATTCGCCAATAATGCAATAACAGAAAAGTTGTGACACATTGAAACACACACATACCCCCTTTAAGTATTTTAACCTTTTTTAAAAACTTTATCTCCATATTCTGCATTAAGTTACACCCCCTTTCAATGCTATCGAATTTTGCCCATTCTAGTCAACCCATCTACTTAAAGCTCAAAGGTTGATATTTTATAATTTAGAGATGTTATTTTTTAAAGATAGACATTATTACATCACTTGTTTCACACCATGAAAGGCCCCACCAGAATTTGTTGTAGATATTTCCCTTTATCTAAGCTTGTTATTGCCAATCGTTATCACCGTAACATTTAGGTGTATTAACCCCATAATTGCAATGCAGTCAGTTTTGGCTAAATTCTTAATTTGTATGCCCCTAAAGCAATAGACAGTAACGTCCCAATAGTCATCAATATGACCTATACCAAAGCATATTTCCCCCTTCAGGCAAAACAGGGAATGTCTTTTGTGCACTTAAAGACGCTCCATGTTTCTTCTAGGGAAACTATGCCTATCCTAAATCAATTATCTTATCTACCCCAGCCAGGTTCAATTTACCTAATAATTTGGACGAATGCCATGAAATTTCTCATGCCATTTCTGCATTGTTAATTTCATGTCTGATCTCTTTAACAACCAAATAACTCTTAATACCTAAGACATAATTTGCAAATCACCCCATACTATGTTTACTTAAGATAAGAGCTATTTCCTATAGCTCTCTGTTACCACAATAAAAATCTACAATAATTAAATTAGAGAAATCAACCTTTTACTAGGCATTTCCTAATTACAATTTTCAATGCTTAATAAAGGACCCACAAATTGTCACCAATATGCCATTCATTTTTCTTTAATCAGCCAATCTCCTATATTAAAGTATTTTGAACAATCCAACCATTCAAAAACAGTATTAATATCGTTTTATCCTCCAAAACTAGCTCTCTTTAATAAAGAGCCCTTTGAACTTCACAAAACAAAAAATGAAATAATAATAATAGCATTATTCCCAATTCCTAAGCTTTTACCAAATCAATCTTTGCCAAACAGATTTTCTATCACCTCGAAAGACATTTCTGATTAAATCCAAAGAATAAGTGCAAAGGTCATTGTGGAAACCCTGCTGCTTTTATTATGAAGTGTTTAACGGAAGCGCGCTCTTAGCCGCTAACTGTGACCTTCACGAATGCTGCGAAGCAGCTTATCAATGTTGACATTCCTAAGCGACCTCTTTTTCTTTCTGCGCACGTTGTTTTGCCTCCTGTGCACAATTACAACGCTTTTTAGAGAAGACTAAATTAATTCTTCTCCCGATATCCAACTATATCACAATATTTTGCCAAGACCCCATAATCACAATATGCTGCAAGCATAACTATATCATAGCAAAACCCATTTCTGCCCTCAAGTTTGCTTCAGCACCCCCAAGGCCAATTATTGTAATATTTTGCCAAGACCCCATAATCACAATATGCTGCAAGCATCACTATATCATAGCAAAAGCTATTTCTGCCCTGAAATTTGCTTTAGCACCGCCAAGGCCAATTATTGTAATGTCTCACGGAAGGGGTCCCCCAAAAAATTTAGTCGCTTGTGCGGTCCGCGCGCATACTATACTGAATGTCTAACACCGTCAAATCAGCCGCACCAAAACAGAGCGCTTCCCCCGCAGTCGACGCATTATTTGGCAAGTTTAGAGTATGACAAAAACGCAGTTTTAGCAACCCCGCTAAATAATTTAATTGGCCGTTTTGTATTTCTGTTAACCAAAATATTCCCGCTAGCAGACGGGAACGAAACCAGGATAAGCTGCAATAAGCCATTTCATTCCAGTACATTGACAGTACATTTAGTTACTATTAACAAAGTATGCCTAGCACTTGGAAATAACCATTCTAATTGCCGTTTTACAAGCTTCAGCATCACACAAAAATTCCAATTGAATTCCATTCACAAAAAGTGTTATCTCTGGTTTAACCAAATCAAATGCCAGTGTTTCCATTAAATTTAGCTCAACATCCTCATGTTCAAAATCCTCATTCAAATCATTTTGAGCAGGCCTGCCTTGTTTTGAGAGACCTTTTTGTCCAGGCAATCACGCGATATATGCCCCAATTTTCCACAAAACCAGCACATAGCATTTTTGAAAACCCGATTTCTGTTTAACCCCATTTGTTTTTCCAACCCCTTGGCTAACATTCCTATTCTCTCCCCGTCAGCCGAGGAGGCCCCGCTATCTTTTATTTTTTATTTTTTCACACAACGGACCCATTTTATTTAACCTTTCTTTCTGTGGAACAAGCCGCCTCGCTTGTATCTCCCTTTACATATTATATATAGATTACTTCTATGCTTAGTGCATATTTTATCCTGCAGGTTTTAATATTTCATGCATATTTAAGCTGGCCAGCAAACCCATATTTATGTTTATCCATAAATTTAGGTGTTTAACCCTTGTAGCGATTTGATTTGCAACAAATTTCCAATCTTTACACGGAAGACACTGTTTCGGAACGTCATCCCTAGCCGCTTTGATATTCGAGCTGCCCATTTTGAAGGGAGTTCGCGTGCACTCAGTTATCAGTTAGTTAACTTTCTTTTCCGCCTTTTATTATTGGAACTACACACACAACACACGTAACACAAATGTATACCCTAGCACACACGTAACACAAATGTATACCCTAGCCTGATATACCGTCGGCGTTATATTTGTACTTTTCCGGACCACCGTACAGGACACCCCGAACTGCCCTCAGTTTTATAGACTCATGCTCTGTCTCTTTACCTGGTAGAGACTATTATGCCCAGGGTTTTAAAATCGCCATCCCCAGGACGCGAGCCTTACTTCTCAAAATAAGGCCATCGCGTGTGATGCCCTTCGCGCATTTGGAACCCGTCATCAATATGCAGACATCACACACGGAACTCACCAGAAATGTTGATAGATGTTTCCAAGAGGATAGTCGTCAACCAACCAGAATCCAGGCGCTGCTGAGAAATAATCCAGCCTGGAAAAGGGATTCTCGCCGTGCACGGTCACTCCAGATATTGAACCGCAGCGTCTGGATTCCTTATCGGTGTGTTGACCCCGGCTACTCGAAGGACCAAATGTTGGAATAATGATTAATACCCTTAAATAATTATTAGTAATATTTAATTAAAATTGGAAGACATCTTTCAACATAACTGCTTTCACTTGCAAGGAGGCACCTTGTGACGTCGTCTTAGTCCCCAAGGCGTTCTGAATTGCAGTAACTGAATCATTGTATTTAATCGCGACACTCGAAAAACATGTTATGTAATCACAACAGTTGTCTTAGACAGTACAATAACACCCTAGATGTTTAGAAAAACAACCGTGTAAGGATTGCTGAATTGCAGAAGTAAGCATAAAGTTTGAACTGGCACCCAAACAACGGTGTGAGGAATTGCATAATATTTTCATTATAAGGTAAACAAAGCATTCTAAAGTAAACCAAGCAGTATTATAATGTAAACAAGCAGCCATATTTTCAAACAATAATGCGATTATCGCCATCTGCTGCCGGAGTCCCGTCAAAACAGTCCCGTTGTGTTTTGCCAAAAAGCGTCCCGAGAACAATGTGTCCTCGAGCTGTGGGGCCTTGAGGAGACGATGGGGAGGAAAAAATGTCCATGGTCCCATGAATTAATTTATAGCCTTATTACTGATTAAAAATACTTACAACACATATAGAACATTCCATAATAAATCCAACAATAAGAATACAAGCCACATAGGCGTACTGGCGCTGTAAGGCGACAGATACGGGTGACAGCGCACTGTGCACAACCAGCAGTTCTTTAACACTTTCGTCTCGTGGATGATATTCCTTGAGCATGTTCACGTGACACACTTGCCTGTTTTCTGTGGTCGAGAGTGTTTACCAGGTAGTTTGTCTCACTCAACTTTTTACTTATCGAGTTAGGACCAGAGAATTGAGCCTGTAGAGAGGCTCCTTGTACGGGCAACAAAACAAGCACTTTATCGCCTGCCTGTAAAGGCCGTCGGACTGCCTTTTTGTCAAATCGAAGTTTCATTCCTTCCTGCGCACCAGAGAGATTTTCTGTAGCCATCTCCCACACATTGTGTAGTCGTTCGCGAAAACGACTGACATACTGCAGCACACTAGTTTTGGCGGGCTTTTCACTAACAATCTGCTCTTTTAGTGCATCTAATGGCCCTCTAACCAAGTGACCAAAAACGAGCTCTGCGGGACTAAAACCCGTAGATTCTTGCACTGCCCCGCGCACAGCCAACATTACAAGGGACACTCCTTCATCCCAATCTTTTCCGGTAGCCAAACAATACTTGCGCAACACAGATTTTACTGTCTGATGCAATCTTTTTTAACGCGCCTTGTGATTCCGGATGCTATGCACTAAAACGCGGTGGCTGATTGACAGCGACTGCAACACAAGACATTTGTGCCTTGATCTGTCTGCACAATCCGTGGAAGACCAAAAGTAGAGAAATAACTTGATCAGGGCCTTCACTACAGATGGAGATGTTATCTTTCGCAACGGCATGGCTTTGGGATAGCGCGTAGCCATACACATGACAGTCAGCAAGTATTGGTTGCCAGATTTGGTTCGCGGGAGGGGACCAACACAATCTACTAGAATGAGTTCAAAGGGCTCCCCCATGATGGGTATTGGACGTAAAGGAGCAGGTGAGATTGTTTGATTAGGCTTGCCAGTCATTTGACACACGTGACAAGTGCGGCAAAACGTGGACACATCTTTCTTAAGACCTTGCCAAAAGAAATGCTTGGATAGGCGCAAATAGGTTTTAGTAACTCCTAAATGACCAGCCCAGAAATTGTCATGAGCCAAAGACAGCACTGACTGGCGAAATGGTTTGGGCACTACTATTTGACAGGCCTCGTCCCTTTCATCATCACCCTCCTTCTGCGGAGACCACCTACGCATGAGCAGTCCATCATAAACATAATAAGCTGTCGGCATGGTCTTCGCAACTTCAGGTGCTTCAGTATATTCAAAACACTTGTTTAGGGTACTGTACTCAATCTGAGCAGCAATTAGAGCGTCACGAGTCATATGAACTCCCTTCTCAGAGGCTAGAGCCGTAGCGGACTCTGTGGTGAATTTACCAGCCCTATCAAACAACTCAGGTGGAAACACGGTGTCTGATTAATCTACTTCTTGTTTTTTTTCGAGCCTGCACTCGAGTGACGGCAAATATGGGGAATACATCAGGAAAACTTCTGGAAAGCGCATCGGGACATGAAATATCAGGCTCCACCACAGGCACTACTCTGTCTCTCCCTCTGATAATGTCATTCCCCAAAAGAATATCCACTCCTGCCACTGGCAAACTCGAGGTTACCCCTACTTTGTATGTACCTATGATTAACTCACACTTCAAATGGACTTGATGTAACGGGGCGGATATATAACCACAACCTACTCCCGTTACCAACACTTTGGATTCAGACTCGCCAGAATAAGGTAGGATACCAGACAATATCAGAGACTGGTTCGCGCCGGTGTCCCGTAATATACGGACTGAGCGAGCTTGTTGTAAAACTGAAGGGAGAGAGACACATCCACTATACAAATAGGGCGTGTACCCATTATCGACTACGTCCATCGAGTCACCTGACGATTTAACATCAGAGACTGTAGACTGAAGACGCAATGTCTGAACCATTCCTGTCTCTTTCACATTCAAATCCTTCACCTGGTCCTTTTTCTGACATTTTTTCCAGGAAAAGTAATCCACTCTAAGATGCCCAATTCTATGGCAAAAATTACACCTACGCGTCTCGGGCTCCGTGACAGAGTTTTGATGCCAAGAGGGCGTTACTGTATTACCGGGAATTGCAGCCTTACTAACCGGAGTTGAGTGAGAAGAGCCCTGGTTATCAGATCGCGTAGACCCAAACGAGCTTTTGTGAGTCAGCAAATAGTTATTGGCGAGAACGGTGGCTTCTGACATCGTTTTAAACTAACCCAATGTTTCAATTCCTCGATAAGAAGTAACTCAGTAAGTGTTTCAAAAGTGGAAGCTTTGCTTACCTCGCACCAACGTTTGAAGTATACTTCTTTTTCGCGGCCAAACTCAGCCACTGCCTGTCCAGGCTTTAATTTGTTGTATCTGAACTTTTGGCGGTATGCCTTAGGCACCAGTTTATACACGCGCACCACTGCTGCCTTTACCTTATCATAAACCCCCTACTTTCTACCCTACTGGAACTCCTTGTGAGTTCAACTTCCTGCCTTTTTAGTTCAATCTCCTTCTCGATTTCCTTGAGGGCTAGCTGATGGGCATATTGCAAATCGAACTCCATTTTCTTGAGGGCTAGCTGATGGGCATACTCCCTATCCTTAGCCTCATATTGCATACGCAACATCTCCAGAGCAAGATGGGGATCTTCCCCCACAGGTAAAGTACCATTTCCCTCTGCTTTACCCTTTAAACCAGCCATGGGATTAGGAACCCTGATTCTGGCGCCAACTAGTGGCGAATGATCGCCATTCCTAGATAGAGCCCTTTCATTAGAGGTGACACCATCCCTGCCTACCTCATCTTTCTCCCCCTGCCTGATTCCACAGAATCAACCAAAAACTGAGCGGAAACATCTGCAGATGCTCCCCCTGTGGTTCCTAAGTACTTCTCTGCTTCAAAGTCCATCCTGCTAGTTACAGCACTACCTTACACTGATTGATAGTTAATAAATATGCCTACCTCAGCACTTTTTGCCCAGCCTTCACCGGCCTACTGCACATGCAGTCTGCACCACCATTGACCAAACTGCTGCTGTGATAACAGATCTTAATGCTCCGGACAAGCCCCCACTTTGTTACGACTCCCCCTGATGGTAAGATATACCAGGGAGTCGCAACTACCACAGCAGAAAGATTCAGTCAATGAGGAGCCAGACACACACTGCAAGTAGCCTTCAATGATAATTTATTAACAACAAAGTCCACCAAAACCTGGACTACGGGACAACATAGGGGAAGCAAAAGATACTAAAGTGGCACCCTCAAATAAAAACGGTAAAAAAACACCCTCCCAGACAGGTGTTCGAATGAACGGCCACAGGAAATAAGGCCTAAGGGTGCCACTGTCAGAACTGATGTAATAAAAGTCTAGACAGGGGAATAAACTACATGCTTAATTGCAACAAACTATATGTATACCCCGGGGTGTCTAAACTTATCTCAAGTCCCCATATACAGACCAAAATAATTAACTTCATCAACATACATACTCAATATAACAATGAGTAGCGTACTTACAATACCAAGTGAAGCTGGGGCAAACAAAACTTACTTAACTCTAGACAATAAGTGCTGTCTTAGAGAAAATAAGGACTCCACTGCCTCAGCATCTACAATCACAGGCAGTCAAGGGAGTCAAGGGAGCCAAAAAGTGAACTGAAAATTAAGAGGGTTTATAAGGACAGTAAGTGGATCTTGATTGGAGGAGTGATGATTGGGAAGTAGTCACAGCTGCAGAAGAAAAAGAAACGACACACAAAACAACACACCCTACTATAATGTGTACCCAGGCTGGCAGCCGTAACAACAAAAAACAATTTAGAGCGGACAGAGCTACTGCCACCAGCTGCCACCTGCTGGCGCCATCTTGAAAAAAAAATTAGATTTGAGGTGTCATCTGGTCAGCATGAGGAGCTTTTACGGGAAGTTTTTGGCGCACAAGAAACATGGTGATGGGGAGTTGTGACTTCTGTTCCTTTTTTGTACAAATATGGTTTTGTACGAGGACATGACACTGTCAAGATGATTGCCATATTCAAAAGCTGTAAAACACAAAAAACTAATAAGACTGGACAGCGCTACTGCCACCGGCTGCTGCTTGACGGCGCCATCTTTAAACAATAAAAAATGATGAGCCGATGTGTCCTGACCTCCGCGCAGAGGCTCCACCGAACCCCTAGGGTTCAATCGAACCCAGGTTAAGAACCACTGCTCCAAAGCATCAGGTTGCTTGGTTTAGTTAGAATAAGGTAGGCCGATCAAAGGGCACAAAGAGACTACTAGCCCGGGGAGAACATGCAAAAATCACACAGTAAGGACCCACCTTCAACCCTGTGATTACACTGGTACTTTATTCATAAATTAATTGAATTCAGAAGTGATTACTAAAACTGGGATTTTTTGTAGGTCGATGAGATTAGATTAGATTAATCTTTATTCATCCCGTACTAGGCAAAATCACTTTGTTGCAGTAGCAATAAAGTGAAAACACAGGAAAAGACATTGAAGACTTAAATATAAATAAATTAAAAAGCGTGTTACACAAAATCTATATACATAATTATTAACACACACGCACGCACACACACACACACACGCACACTCGTGCACACACACACAAACACAAACACACACACACATTGATGTAGAGGTGGTTTCGCCCACATCAGTCAACAAAGGTTGTGATGACCCCCTTATACTCCAGGTCATTCCGATCTGTCACTCGTCCAACAATAGCGGTGTCATAAGAGAACTTCTGGAGGTGGCTAGTGTCTGTGACGTATCTGAAGTCCGATGTGTAGAGGGTGAAGAGGAATGGGGAAACTACCACATCAGACATACAGTCCTGAATTCTCACATATTGTGGCCTGTCTGTGAGGAAGTCCATGATACATGCAGCCAGGTGATGCTTCACTCCAGCCTCTTCCAGTTTCCTCCTCAGTAGTCAAAAAACACGACTCACCGTGCTTCCCATGATCTGTTTTGCACACTCCCTGTCTCCAGACTCCAGGTACTTTCGCAGTTGCTTTCATAGCCAGAGATGGTCCTCAAGCCCCTCCAGAAAATCCTGTCATTGCTCCTCCGCCATTGTTTTAACAGCTTCCTCTTATAGCTGGCTCCCCCTCTTTATCTCTCTCAACTCCTTCTGGACTATTTCAGCCTCTCTTTTTCCCCAGATTTAAAACTCTCTTGTTGTTGTTCAGGAGGGCCTTAAGATCCGGGGTGACCCACGGCTTGTTAATGGAGAATCACCGGGCTCTTTTGGAGGGTACAGTGTTCTCAACACAAGTTTATATAATCTGTGATGCACTGGGTCAAGCTCTCAATGTCCTCCCCATGTGAAAAACACTCCACCTCCCAGTCGGTGGTCTCAAAACAGTCCCTGAGTACCATGCTGGTCTCCTCAGTCCATCTTTTTATTATCCTTGTGGTTGGGGGTTGTTTGCTCACCACAGGGATGTAGTTGGGCATCAGACAGACCAAGTTATGGTCTGAGCGGCCCAGTGGGGGTGGGGAGCTGAGCTGTATGCCTCCTCTGTATTGGCATACTGCAGGTCCAGGTTCGGCGACCAATTATTAATAATTTTTCAGCATAAACATAAATATATTTACATCGTGAAAGCCGAAACCAAAATTATTTCCAATAATTTTCATCGACCATTTTCCGTAGAATGCGAGAAATTCGCAAATGCTTGCGCGCAAAAAATACACCTGCACGCATATTGTTTGCATTTCTCTATGCATTCAAGGTCAAATGCTGTGTGCGCTGTGCACAGTGCGCGCACGTGCGCACACGCCAGTATTGCATGTGCATGCGTAATCCGCCTGATCACAATGCAGCTAATTATTGGTCGGGACACTTAGAGTTAGTTGATTGGCTCATGCATTTCCCCATGTTGACCGCACGCTTTGAGCTGCTCACCACAAATTGCGAACATTATTCCGTACCCAACATTGACTCAACATGTCCAACAAGAATGAAGCGCTGGTGAGACTCCATTTTGGGATCACCGAGTTCGTCTCTCGTATCATATCATCCAATACTCCTTTGGAAGGTTCCCCATAGTTCTCTATTTTTCATATAAATCTACAACCGCAAACCCAAAAAACACAATTCAACGGGGTCATCAAAATGTAATTTTGGGGGTTTTAAATCTATTTTTCCCATAAAAAATACTTTTACTATTTATAATTTTCGCCCAATTATTGCAATTAATTTTGAATGACCGCATTTACTCGCATATAAGTTTTCTGCACGTATAACCCGCAGCCTTAAAATTGACTTAAATTGAATTGAATTTGACTATTTCTCGCAAATAGGCCGCCCCCTGATTCACAATTTTCACCTCCATATTTATGGTTTTATAGGGAGTACAAATGTTTTACCGCACTAACTCGCATATAAGCCGCTTTTGTCGGACAAAAAATTGATGACTGACTCAAGGGTATGGCTTATATGCGTATAAAAACACGACATGCAAAAAACTGCAAGTTGACGGCGCTGTGACACAATGGCGTCATGACACAATGGTGTCATGACAAAATGGCGCTGTTGCGTGCGCCGTGACATCATGACTCAAGTGAATGCCAATATAATCATTTATTTATCAAAATAGGGAAGAGAAAAACAGATAAAACACTCACCAAAATGTATTTTGATGTCTATGAATGAAATTCAAGAAAAAAAACCGTACGTATCTTGCATACAACGTGAAAAAGCTCACGTTCCCGTCACTGCACGCTCGGGGCACAGCCATCTTACCTAGGTCCTGGGCAGCCATCTTACTTTTATAAACCTAGTTAAACGTGCTCTGACTGGCCAGACGAGTAACCTTGATTTTGAAATAAAACAAAATTCCACTTAGATTTTTTTTCGTTGTATTTCTTGTTCGAAAGTGAGAACTATTGGAGTAATATTAACCATCAAAATAATTGAGATATTTTGACATTAGAAGCAATATGGCTGCCACAACATCTTAAACTTCTCGTAAGAAAATTGTAATTTCTGTAATTAGAAAGCATCAGGTTCACATCAAGATAGACATTTTGTTTTTCAAATTGAATAATTTGATATTTTGCATTTCCAAAGACAGGCATATTAACTGCCTTATGATATTGACCTTAATAATGTGCTTTTGATTCATACAGTATCTCAGAAATATCACTTGTGATGATTTTTCTTAAGATTTTCCTCTTAAAGTAACACATTTGTACTCCCTATTAAAAACGTTTTTGGGCCTTCTTCACCACTGCCGTGGTGTTGGTAGACCAGGAGACCTTGTCCGTGACGTGGACCCCAGGAATTTGAAGGACTGGACCCTGTCTACACATACTCCATTTATGAGGAATGGGGCCAGATCTGTGCTGCGTTTGCAAAAGGCCAGGATTATTTCTTTAGTTTTCATGGTGTTTAGTGTGAGATTGTTCACCAAACACCACGTAGACAGTTTGTTGACCTCATCTCTGTAAGCAGACTCAACCCCCCCTGAGATGAGTCCGACCATAGTGGTATCATCGGTAAATTTGATGATGGAGTTAGACTGGTGGGTTGGTGTATAGTCGTATGTGTACAGGGAGTACAGAAGAGGACTCAGTACACAGCCTTGAGGGCAGCCAGTGCTCAGCGTAATGGAGGAAGAGAGGTTGGGACCAAGTCTAACAGTTTGTGGATGGTTGGTTAAGAAGTTCTTAATCCAGTAGCAGATGGAAGAGGATAGTCCAAGCTGGGAGAGTTTGTCAGCCAGAATGTCCGGTATTATAGTGTTGAAGGCTGACTATAGTCAATGAAAAGCATCCTCACGTAGTTCCCATGGTGCTCCAGGCAGCTCAGTGCTGTGTGTAGAGCTACGGCTATGGCGTCCTCAGTGGACCTATTTGCTCTATAGGCAAACTGGTGAGGTTCAACTGAGGGAGGGATTGTATCCCTGATATTGCGGGCGATCAATTTTTCAAAGCACTTCATGATCTCAGGCGTGAGTGCAATATGCCTATAATCATTCAGGCTGTCAATGGTTGTCTTTTAGGGACAGGGATAATGGTGGCTGATTTCAGGCAGGATGGGATGATGGATTGTTGCAGGGAACAATTGAAGATCTTTGTGAAAACACCAGTCAGCTCGTCAGCACAGGCTTTGAGCACCTTCCCAGGTACTCCGTCAGGACCAGCAGCCTTCTTGGTGTTCACAGTCCGCAGTACCTGTCTCACTTCATGTTCCTGAAGCTCCAGTGTACTGCTGCAGGGTGGTGGTGGATGTGTTGAGACTGGGTCTGATTTGTCAGTCTCAAAGCGGGCAAAGAAACGGTTCAGTTCCTCTGCTAGTGAGGCATCTGCGTTAACAGACACATTGTCATTGTAATTGGTAATATGTCGTATTCCCTGCCACATCCGAATTGGGTTATTTCCTATGAAGTGCTCCTCAATTGACGCCATTGCGTCATGACGTCACGACGCCATTTTGTTATGGTGTCATCGTGTCATTGCATCGTCAACTTGCAGTTTCGTGCATGTCGTGTTTTTATGCGGATATAAGCCATACCCTAGATTCAGTCATAATTTTTTTGCCTGAAAAAAGCGGCTTTTATGCGAGTAAATACAGTAATTCCTTACCGTACCAAGGAATTTTGCGCCCCAGAGCAAGTTCTAGGCGGTCCTCCCCTTCAATGTCAGAACTCAATTATACAGGCAGCCAAATGTGATAAATTTCCTTGAAACTTAGCGTTACACACCAATGTTTTTTGTAAATTTGCAAAATATTAAAAACTGGATTTTATATATATTGGAAATTATATATATTGCAATCATTTTCAATTATTGATATCTACGGCGAAAATTTAAATATATTGATTTTCTGCGGCCTGAATTAAAATATATTTAGTTTGCGAGACAAATATATTTCTGACACAAAATTAATATTTTGCAGGCCCTGCGTACACATGCACGAGAACACAAGTTTAATTTTAATTGCGCACACTCCGAAAAACTCAAGAAAAAACTCCCTGCTGAATGAGAGTTGAAGGCACACGAATCAGAAACTAACCGCCGCCCGGAACTGATGAGCCATGCTCCCGGAGAAGATTATAAAGTGCAGGAAAATATACTGTTGGATGGTGGCGCTCATACTCCACTGTTGGCTGCTACCTGACTGTAGAATGCTATTTTCAGGTCAGGCTGGCAGCGTGCACTGTTGCACTGTGGCCACTCCACTTCTTCAGTGCAGTAACTTTGGTTCTGGCATCATGGAAACAGCTTCCTGCTTGCGAATAGGAAGCCATCAAGATGTTTGGACATTCTTTTTTCATTCATTTTCCTACCCGCCTATCATCACTAGGGTCACGGAGGTGCCGGAGCCTATTCCGGGTGACTTCAGGCCGGAGGCGGGGGACACCCTGAATCGGTGGCCAGCCGATTGCAGGGCACAAGGAGATGGATAACCATTCACACTAACACATACCTTGGGGCAACTTAGAGTGTCTGCCATGCTAACCACTCAACTGCTGGGCTGCCCCGGAAAGCCATTGTAATTTTTCTAATTCAATTAAAAAAATATCAGATACAGGACATGCATTTACGTTTTATGGAAAGTTTGATTTTGTTTGAATTTTCACAACTTGAACAGTTGAAAGAAAGGGTAGGCAGACTGAATTCAAATTATTGTGTGAGCCATATTTCATATCATTTTCATAATTTGCCGCTGGCCAATAAAAAATATCCTCAGACTGCAGTTGGCCCCCTGGCCTTTGTATGAACAACAGTGCTTTAGCGCGTCCCTCTGTGGGGCCCAATTAGTAAGCACCTCCTTAGATTTCAGGAGGTCTCATATCCCGGCTAGGTCTTTTCCTTGGGAGTTTGGGAGAGGGGTCAAAGAATAGGGTGGTGGATACTGTGCAGGGTAAAACAAGGAGACAGTTGAGTGGAACTGTTGTAAAATGCTACATATGTATTTTTAAACAAAATACTTTTACAAAAGTAAAGTGCAAATCCATGACCACAAAGATGTGGAAATGATGTATAAAAAAGAGGAAAGAAGGCCAAAGGCATAGGAAAGAGATTGACACAACACGTAAGATGACCTAAAGAATAAACAACTACTAAAGCGTATTCCCAACTGCTGACTTCTGCTGCCTGTAGTTTTCAAATATGCTTTTTACCATTGGATTTGGATTTTTCATTTTTATTTGTCTTTGTGTATTTACATTACTTTTTTTCAATCATGCCTTGCTGATTTTGATGTGAGTTTGATCTACCTTGTGGTGAATTGTGCTTTACAACTTTGCCCTGACTTGACTTAAACAATGGTTTTGACACATTCAGCAATTCTAGAATATTGCTCGATGAACACCACTTCAAAAATAAATTCAAGACCAGGTCCACCAAGAGGTCAAGCCTTTTCACAGTGTTGTGGAGAGCACAATCACAGAAGCGTCAGAAGGCAGCTCAAAGGCCACAGGAGCCCCATGCTGAGCTGACATTCTCATCGTGCCTTGCCCATTAATTCAGTTATTGTTGCTGCCCCGGCCTCCCGGAGTCCTATCAAAGACTCAATAACCGCTGCTTACCCAAAGTCCATCGCCAAACCTCCTTATTGCTCCCTCTCTCTTTACTGCAAACCATCTGACAGGACATGGGTGTGTTTGTAGCAACTGCCTTTCACAGCAATGTGGATAGGCTGAAAAGACCATTATTACCCTGTAATTGTGAGAGTCAAACCCAATTAAGCAAATCTGTATGGGAGCAGATGCTGCCCCCCGCCCCTTCGCTCACCACTTCATTTACTCTTTTCTCCTGCTTACTCTTACTTCGCTTACGGTGGCTTGATCTCTGATACCGGATAAGCAAGTAGTGTATCAGCCTCCCTGTTGGGTGGGACATTGCTAATTGAGTTCTTGCTAGTCATTTACTCCCTCAAAGTGAGCAAGAAGAAAAAGAGAAAACTGTAGGTTCGTCTGTTAAGGCCATGGGAAGAAAATGTGAAACGTTACTTATGTTGACAGAAAGCAAAGGATAAGAGACTAGTGAAAGCCATTTAATCCACAGGGAAGATAGTCACAAAAGAAGGGCTTATACCTTTACTCTCTACAGCAGGGATCCATGCAGGAGAAAGGTCTACAAAAACAAATGCTCCCATTGACACATTAAACTACTTCCTGTATTTTGGAGTGTCTCTTCAGGGTAGAAACGAACCAATGTTACATGGATAATCATTCACAGTACTTTCTTGTCTTCCAACGAAGTCTGTCTTTCTCTATCCATATTCTGTCTATCTCTGTCAGCTCAGCTGGGATTGGCTCCAGCACCCACCGTGACTTATATATATATATATATATATATATATATATATATATATATATATATATATATATATGTATATATATATATATATATATATGTATATATATATATATATATATATATATATATATATATATATAAATATATATATATGTATATATATATATATATATATATATATATATATATATATATATATATATATATATATATATATATATATAAGAACATGGACTACAAGTGCCGCTCTCATTTCACCAGGAAATGGGCATGTCCCCTTTCTCATCTGCTTCGCCTTCGAACTCCTCTGCCACCCTCACTATTCTCCCTTTTCTCTCTGGCTATTGACCATGTCCAAATTGTCCCCAAAGTCAGCTAGGATAGGCTCTAGCACCCCCCGTGACCCTTGTGAGGATAAAGCGGTTCAGAAAATAAATGAATGAATGAGATATTAGGAGAACATGTTCAGCCATTTTGCATGTAAAGATTTATCCAATGAACCAATGCCAAATGTTGTGGGGGTGAGATTATTCAATTGAGGTCTGTGATTAAAAAAAATCAGAGCAATGTAAAATAAGAATAGATATTGTAGGAAACAGCAGAGAATCATTTGCATCGATATACCAATGCAAGAAACTGTCGTTTTGATGTGCACAAGTGATACAATGTTATGAAATATTTTCACTTTTTTTAACCAATTGGTAGTTTTCCTTTCCAAAGAAAGCATTAGAAAATGCCCAGTTTTTTCAGCAATTCTGAGTTTGATATTACAACCATAATTGATGATCATGCCTAGTTTTCTAGTGCTGCCTTAGCTTGTACATGTTAAAGCTGTGGTGACTAGGAACAACACCACTGTTTCAGTATTCAGTCACCCATTCCCTAAAATCTTAAATTGAGAATGTGCAGGAAAAACACCTGAGTACTTGAAAATGGTGCAAATGTGTATTTTCAGCTTCTGTTGTGGAAGTAAAGAAAAAACATAAATGCAAAATAAAGGACGTGCACACAGAACATATTGAAAAGATGAGAAAAGTTCTCACGTTTTATTGGAGTTTGGTGGTTAGGCATGTTTTCTCTTGTGAGTCCTCTCTGCGTGATTGAGCATGAGTTTCACCTAATGTGTCTTTCTGGCTTTCCTTCCCTCGTGTTACCCAGGTGTATACAACCCCTGTCTATGTATTTATGCCCCATGTGTTTGTAGGTCGGCGTGGGAGTGTTATCTTGTTCTGGAGGTTAGGGTGTTTTGTGGTGTGCGTCTTCCTTCTTTGTTGTTCCGCGTTAAAACCTTTCATTTGTGCACCCGTACGCCCTTTGTCTGGCTGATTCCTGTACTTGGGTCCAAATCTGTTCCTCCGCCAAGCACATCATAACAAAAATCTTATCATGCAAGGTCCATATAGCTAATGGCATCCTGAAAGAATCTAACAGTTTGAGCCTCATCGGGTGTCATCAAGACACCGATGATTGCTGTTATTTTTTAATTATTATTAGTTTTTTTGTTACCATTGACTGCTAATGCTTGCTCCCCTGGAAATGACAGGGTGGCGTCATATATGTCCGATGATTCCCGGACAGCGGTTATCTCTTCAGTGTGTCTGAGTGGGTAAGTGAATGACTAGGTGCCAGTAGACATATTCTGGTATATAACACTGTTGGTGCCGGGATAAGTGATCATTTAGCAGAAAGTAGGATGTGAACTCATTTATACTAATTTGTCGTGACACTGGTATTCCCACTACATATTGCTTACACAGTCACCTTACACCAGAATACTCCTGTCAGACCTAGTTTGAACAAGTGGAAATTAGTACAACTAATGTTGCATACTTTTATCAGTATTTCATAACTATTTTATGATGGTCTTTACTATGTCAAGCCCTTGATGGTCCTGTGGTTCTTTCACCTGACTTTGGTGCATGCAGTGTGAGTTTGATTCCCGCTCTCTGGTAATGTGAAGTTGTGAGTGCAAATGGTTTTCTATCTCAAAATGTGACCTACAACTGACTAGTGACCAGTCTAGGGTATAGTCCGCCTTTCGCCCAAAGTCAGCTTGGATAAGCTCTCAGGCTACAGTGCAGCGTACACATTACAAAGCCACTGAATTGCTTGTTTCTGAAGAAAATTGTTGAACATACATTATGGCGATTCATTTCATACGTAGTGCATTACAGATTGATGTAAAAATGTAAAACATTACCTTGTTATATACAAAAGCATAGCTACAAAGTAACAACACACACGATAATGCACAGACACCTAAAAAAAAATCAATTCCACCTACCTCTTAAATAAAAGCAAAGACCAAAAATTGTAAGCGCTTTGAAAGGATGATGTTCCCAGTATGGTTTAAAATGCAGATAATGAATGAGGAAATGGTAAATGGAGGCCAAATTGACCCTTGCACAGCATGTTAAGTCAGTTTGTATGGGTACCTGGAGTGGCTGTCCCCTCCTGTCAATAAAATAATTTAAAAACACATTAGACTCCTTTCAAAGGACCCATTTGTCAGAGCAGGTGACTCTTAAAAAACTGAGTGGATTAGGGACACCCTGCATTAGCTACTTTTTTAATTCTGCAAAGTAGATTCACTTTTTGTTGTGTTTTACGGAACCTTAATGCATTCACCTTAAAATTTAAAATAGCCCTGGCCGTTTTTCAAATTAATTCATTTTTGTGGTTGTTTTTTTTTAATTAATAATTTTTTGAAAATGTTTTTTAAATTAATTTATTTTCTGTGGTTCTTTGTTGAATTTTTTCTTCTTCTTTGTTTTTCTAATTAATTTCTTTATTTTTAATATTTGTTTTGTTTTCCAAATTATTTTATTTTGGGGGTTATTTTTTAGATTTTGTTTTCATTTTTCGTTTTTTTTCCCCTCAGCCTGGCAGCCAGCGGAAAAAAATAATTAAAAAATAGCAGTTATCAAGATATTCTTGGAAGTTTTCAAGATTTTACATAGGTTGATCTCTGCTCGCGTACACATTTGCTTCCATTCAGTCTAGTCAGAGCAATCAAGTTTTATTTAGATATGGGGCAAAGGCAGTGGTAGATAGTCCAGTCATTAAATCACATTAATGGGATTCTTATTATAATTTGTCAATCTTACGCAGACAACTCGTGTATATGCGTATCTTCAGGAGAAAAGCCCATTCATATCTGCTAGATGTTGCAATGTTTGCCCAAAAAGAGTTGACCAGATTTAGCTTTGTCCATGCATACAAGATGATGGAGTTGAATTGCAACCAAGCTGGTTACGTTCTAACTCAGTAAACGACCAGGAGACTGTTGAAATAATAAATAAAGTACTGAGCCCCTACGGTGTACAGCAGAGAAACTGGACTCGGGTACACGTACAAATGTCCTCCAGTCTAGAATAATATTTTGAGTTTGATTTATTTAATAAGGGACAGCACATATTAATGAACATATTCATATTCATGTTAATGAACATATACAGTGGGGGTAAATAAGTCAACCACCAATTATGCAATTTCTCCTACTTGAAAACATTAGAGAGGCCTGAAATTGTCAACATGGGTAAACCTCAACCATGAGAGACAGAATATGGAAAAGAAAACAGAAAATCACATTGTTTGATTTTTAAAGAATTTATTTCCAAATTAGAGTAGAAAATAAGTATTTGTTCACCTACAAACAAGCTGTCAAAGAGTTCTAACTTCCTCTAACGAGGTCCAACTTCTTCTAACGAGGTCTAACGAGGTCTCCACTCATCACCTGTATTAACAGCATCTGTATTAACTCATTATCGGTATAAAAGACATTTGTCCATAACCTCAGTCTCTCACACTCCAAACTCCACTATGGTCAAGACCAAAGAGCTGTCGAAGGACACCAGAGACAAAAATGTTGACCTGCACCAGGCTGGGAAGACTAGTGCAGTGAATGACCTACAGAGAGCTCGGACCACAGTAACAAAGGCTACTATCAGTAACACAATGCGCCGCCAGGGACTCAAATCCTGCACTGGCAGACATGTCCCCCTGCTGAAGCCAGTACACATCCAGGCCCGTCTGCGGTTCGCTAGAGCATTTGGATGATCCAGAAGAGGACTGGAGAATGTGTTATGGTCAGATGAAACCAAAATAGAACTTTTTGGTAGAAACGCAGGTTCTTGTGTTTGGGAGAGAAAGAATACTGAATTGCATCCGAAGAACACCATACCCACTGTGAAGCATGGGGGTAGAAACATAATGCTTTGGGGCTGTTTTTCTGCAAAGGGACCAGGACAGCTGATCTCTGTAAAGGAAAGAATGAATGGGGCAATGTATCGAGATATTTTGAGTGAAAATCTCCTTTCATCATCAAGGACATTGAAGATGAGACGTGGCTGGGTCCTTCAGCATGACAATGATTCCAAACACAGCCAGGGCAACAAAGGAGTGGCTTCGTAAGAAGCATTTCAAGGTCATGGAGTGGCATAGCCAGTCTCCAGATCTCAACCCTATAGAAAATCTGTGGAGGGAGTTGAAAGTCTGTGTTGCCCAGAATCCCCAGTGGCCCTCCAGGACTGGTTTGAAGAGCCCTGAACAAAATTCTCCCCCTCTATTCCATTTTACGTAAATACCATAATGTGAGTTGTGGGGTTGAAAACCGAATAGTTTGAAAACCAAAACCAAAACCATTTTTCCCATAAGGAACAATGGTAGTTAGTTTAATCCGTTCTTAGTCATAAGAAAAATACCTAAAAATACAAAATATAAAATCAAAATGTGTATCTAAAACACATTAAGTACCTAAATGTATTGTTATGAATGATCTATTATAAAAAAATAATTCATAAGTTTGTGCCATATTCGAATTCGCTCACCATGAACTCACTATGATCAAAGTTCCTGCCTTTATCTGACCATTGGGTTGTCACAGTAATGTATGAGCACAGCATGTGGACATGGTGTTTGTATTATAAACAATTGTTTTCCCTTTCCCTTGCGAATAAAGAGAATTGACCATTTAAGCTTCAATAATGTGTTGTTAATGTTTTCTCACTTATCTCATAAAATCCCTCAGAACAAAATTAAAAACACTTAGTGTACATAATAAATAATAGTTATATTCAATAATAATTATTTCCCTTTTCATTTCAATAGTTGTCCTTAAACTTTTACTCTTCTCTTTCCCTTGATGACTCTCTCTCTTTGACCCCAAGATGCACAAAAACGACAAAAAGTATCAAAATTATCGGCAACTATGTTTGTCTGACACCTCTAACCCTGAAAATACAGTGGGGGTGCTGCGTCTATATCAACTACAAAAAAGGCCCAGGCCAAAGTTTATCGGTTGCAAATTTTTGCTGCAATCAGAAATCACGAAAGCTTTCACAAAACCCACAAATTCAGGTGCAATTTCTTAACGTGAGCTTTGCATCAAACATGAAGTTGCCACGTCCACTGTCACTACAACTTCTGAATAAACGAGTAGTGCAAACTTTGTTTTTCGTTCTTTGATCACGAGAGTAAATAATAATAATAATAATCGGACATAGGCCCTGTCGTCATTATCAACAACACAAGAAGCCTACACGATTGTTTATGAAAATAGAAATGATGGGCAGATTCAATGATTCTTGTTAGGAACATTGCTTTATTTTGCAAAGAAACCCGAAGTTTTATTTTGTGTCCGTGCACAGGGAATTGTGTCATGACAAGGATTAGATTTGTCACGTCCTAGACATTTTGTGGGCAGTGAAATTTGTCAGATTGATTAGTATGCTCGATGTTCTCACTTGGCCGAGCTCGGCTCGTCTCCTTAAGGCATGTGCTGACCAACTACCACCAGTCTTCACAGACATGTTCAACCTTTCACTAGAATAAGCCTCAGCCCCAGCTTGCCTAAAATCGGCCACCATCATCCCAGTACCCAAGAAGTCACCCGCAAACAATCTGGGCGACTACTGACCAGTAACTCTCAGACCAAGCATCACAAAGTGCTTTGAAAAATTGGTACTGAAACACATAAAAGCCTGTCTTCCCCTCATTCATGACCCATATCAGTTTGCATATTGGCCGGATAGATCCACCGAAAATGCAATAACCCCCGCCCTCCATGCTGCACTGAGCCACCTCAAGAAAAGAAGGAAGTATGTCAGAATGCTCTTCATCGACTACAGCTCAGCCTTTAACACCATAAGACCAGACATTCTCATCCCCAAGTTGCCCAACCTGGGGCTCCCATCTACTCCTGGAATAAGGACTTTCTGGTCAACCGACCTCAGCATGAGAAGCTGGGTCGCCACCTCTCAGCCGCCTGAACGCTCAGCACCGGCTCGCTCCAAGGCTGTATGCTGAGTCCACTACTCTACTCGCTCTAAACACACGACTGCAGACCCACGCACCCTGAGAATATCATTGGGAAATTTGTGGACGATACAACGGTGGTGGGGATGATCACAGGAGAGAATGAGGCGGCCTAGAGAGATGAGGTCCTTAGACTCAGTGAATGGTGTGCTCTCAACAACTTGGCGCTGAACGTCTCCAAAACCAGAAAACTCATCCTGGACTTCCGACGAAACAATGCAGCTCCATCCCCCTCCCTCTATATCAATGGCAATTGTGTGGAGCAAGTGGAGACTTTGAAATTCCTGGGGGTCCACATCTCTGCTGATCTCACTAAGGTGGCAAACACCACAGCACTCTTCATTGACAGTGATCTAGTCCATCATTTGAGGCTTGGAATGCACCTTCTCTCAATGTCATTGCAGACAACTGCCTTAAACAGCTCAGTCTTATTAAGAGTGACTTATGCGACCTAGAGGCCCGCTGTCGTTCGCAACTCCCGACCAAATGGATCCTCTGGTATGTCCCTGTTCCTTTGCTTTCTTTGGTTACCAACTGTTAGGGCTGCTTGGGTTTATGCTTCCCCCTGGTGTCCTGTCTAAGTGATTGCCCATTGTTTTCAGCTGTTGTTTCTCCGCCCCTGGTGTATTCCCTGCCTGCTCCCTCGTGTGATTCCCAGGTGTTCCTAATTGTCTCGTCAACCCATGTCAGTCTTTTAAACCCCACAGATTGTTATGTAATTTCTCGTCTGTTCTGCTTCACTTCCCTTGCCATGTGTTTGCGTTACCTCGTTCCTCGTCAGGTTTGGTTTTGTGATTTGTCTTAGTTATTTTCTAAGATCCTGCCCAAGTTTTGTTATGAGCACTACTTCCCTCGTCCTCGCCTGCTTCTCTGTGATTGATTGGGTCCTATTCCTCGTGTCATCGCCCCGACATCTCCCCAAAGACGTAACACCAACTGCCGTTGTTCCCCTTACAAAAACGCCATATATATATATATATATATATATATATATATATATATATATATATATATATGTACGTATGTATATATATATATATGTACGTATGTATATATATATATATGTACGTATGTATATATATGTACGTATATATATATATATATATATATATATATATATATATATATATATATATATATATATATATAAAATCATAAAATCGTAAACTAGTCCGTGAAGAGACGTGGGAGTGGCCGGTCCGGCGGGTGTCCGTGAGAGTGGCCGGTCCGGTGGGTGTCCGTGCCGGCCTGTGACGAGGCATGGGCGTGGCTAGTCCACCAGGCGTCCACGCCGGCACTTGAAGAGGAGTGAGAGTTGCCGGTCCGGCGGGCGTCTGTGCCGAGCCGCGAAGAGGCATGGGAGTGGCTGGTCCGGCGGGCGTTCGCGCCGGCCAGTGACGAGGCATGGGAGTGGCTGCATAAAACCAAGCAGCCCTAACTGTATGCGAAAGCTGTAGCGATGGTGTGAATTTTGGGGCATTTAAATAGGAAATGTGGTGAACTTAAGTTACAATTCTTGGGGGTTTCCGGAGTTTAGGGAGGTTGTCAGGAGTCCCGGAGTTTGTATTACTTGTCCGGCTAAACTCCAGAAATTCCGGAAAGTTGGCACCTCTGTATTCTATCAAAATTATTAATATTAAGTTGAGAAACTAGTATTAGTATTTACCAATTTAAATATATATTCTCTAGTTGATATGTTGCAAGTTTTTCCCCTTAATTACATTTAAATTATTGTTTATTAATTTTGCTGCCTCGTGGTATAGAGGTTCACACGCCTGACTTCGATGCGGCCACGCGCGGGCTCAATTCCCGCTGGTGGCGGTAAGATTATGAGTGCGGATGGTCCATTGTCCCTCTGTGTGTCCTACGGCTGATGGGCGACCAGTCTAGGGTGTAGTCTGCCTTCCGCCCAAAGTCAGCTGGGTTAGGCTCTAGCAACCCCTGCAACCCTTTCCAGGATGCACAGTATGGAAGATGAATTAATGAGTTAATTAATTTATTTAGCATCATCATTTGGGTTTTCAATATTTTGGTTACAATACCCGTGTATCAGCTCAGGGGTCTGAGTTTCCTTTTTTCATTGTGGAGGGCCAGAGTCAATTCCTGGTTTTGTGTGGTGTCTGTAATGGCATGAGCGGCAAGAACTTATGTGCCAAAATCTTTCAAACAAATCGACTGTTTCGCTTTGGTACATCTTAATAGGAAAATCCGAAAGGGATGAATAGTATTCCTCAAAATGTATTACTTATTTCATTTGTCAAGAGTTCAAATAAGGAAGAAGGAAAATCATTATTCACAGAGTTACGAGTAACAGCTTTTTGGACACTATTTTAAAATACTACTTTCAGAAAACTAGCAAATGTTAAAATATTTTTTGTCTTTGATCCATGTTGCTTTCCACGTACAGTATCCGCTTGGAAGTTACTGTTCTGGCATATTGGTGAGTGAAGGATCATATGGAAGCGAAGCAGTGATTTGGCATGTTAGAGAGTGTGTTGGGGCTAATCAGACAGAGGGCCCAACATAATGGACGGAATATGGTCAGAATCACATCTAGACCTGCAGCACTAATACAGCTAATTTCTGTACTGTTTCAGCCACCGCATAGAGAGAAATGGGGTCAACAAAGGTGCTGGCAGGATGAAATGAACAGCTGTTGCCTTTCTCAGTTGTGAAAAGCCAAAGAAGAGAAAACCCAAACCTTAGACTGCCATATTCTTTGTAAATGCAGAAGAATATATGTACAAATTGAGGGCAAGACCCTTGTATATTGCTTTCAATTTTACATTTAAAAACTTGCCTGTTTGAGTCGGTATTCGGAAAGGGGCTTTCTATAATGGAGAAACAATTGCCTATTTTAAAGATACCTCTCATAGGTAAATAAGGTGTCACCACGTACAATGAAGAAGATGGAGGAATCTGTAGGCTGTGAGAGTTACTGTTAACAATATGTCTATGTATTAATATTAAGGCCAAGGTCTCTCTCTATTTTGCTCCAATTCTCTGTGAAATGTCTCCAAAATTAGATCCAACCTTTATTTGGGATGTGTAAACAACATTATCATGCATCGCATGGTTTTAAGAATATGGACTTCAGTTCTCATTTACACTTCATGGTAGAGATTTTAATAAAGTCACTATCCAACAAAAACTGTTTACACGTAGAAAGTAAAGGAATACATTATTGATTTTTCACTGTGTGTTCAGGACCTCCCCCAAACTAGAAATGCACCTCTATTTCAGTCATGAACATTTCAACCAAGTTGTCAAAACATTTTGTTCCCAAGTTTACAATTCTCATATTTGTCATGGCAGTCCAAATAAATAAATAAAAGCATAAGATCAGATGTCATGCTTATTTTAAATGTCAACAGAAATTCAATATTTAAAACAAATTGATTCAAAAGGCAGAGCAGATAATATACGCCAGGTGTGCCAATTACTTAGATCACCAAGGAACTATCGGTAGATCGCCAATGAATTATTAGTACTAAATCACACGACAATAACATTTTAATCCCTCTCCTCTGTCCATTTCCTCAGTTAGGCTCTTATGTATTTGGCATGTCCACAGTAAGGTTTAGCATGAACCGAGAGTGGATTTTCACCCCATTCCCTGCCGCTCCCATACATGTTGATAGAGTCTAATGCAAGGTGTATCAGTATAAACAATTGCTGAGCTCTGTCGGTGGCCTGTAACATATTCTGGAAATTTGAACATCCCTGACATACTCAGTCTACTATAGGTGACCTTTATATGCTGCTTACAACAATCAGTGACATATACTCACTCACTGCATTATCTATATCAGACATGTCCAAAGTCCGGCCCCCGGGCCAATTGCGGCCCGTGGACAAATTTTTACCGGCCCGCGGCCTCTATCATGAAATCAATAATATGTGGCCCGCCAGCACTGTTGACCACAGTATAAAATACATGTGTACAAAAAGCTATTTTTCATTTCACCAGAAGATGGCAGTAGCCCTGTGGCCGCACTCTGGCCGCCGTGACGTGTCGTTTTCAGCCCAGCCCATTTCTAACATGGCGTCTGTAAACAAAAAAAGGAAAGTTGACCGCGAGTGCCGCCGCTTCCAGGACAAGTGGAAATTTGAGTATTTTTTCACTGAAATACGAAACAACTGTGTCTGCCTAATTTGCCAAGAGACTGTGGCTGTTTTCAAGGAATTCAACATCAAGAGGCACTACCAGACGAAACATGCTAGCTACGACAAGCTAACTGGGAACAAACGCGGTGAAAAAGTGAAGCAACTGGAAGCTGTTTTAACGGCACAGCAAAGCTTTTTCACAAGAGTCCGTGAGTCAAATGAAAATGCCACAAAGGCAAGCTACGAAGTGGCAACGCTGATTGCAAAGCACTGCAAACCTTTCACTGAGGGTGAATTTATTAAAGACTGTGTAATGAAAATGGTTGAGAAAATTTGTCCCGCGAAGAAGCAAGAGTTTGCCAATATTTGCCTGGCTCGTAATACTGTGGTACGGAGAATTGAAGACGTTTCATTAGATATTAAGAGACAGTTAGAGGCAAAAGGAACTGAGTTTGACTTTTTCTCGTTAGCGTGCGATGAAAGCACGGATGCGTCCGACACCGCTCAGTTACTGATCTTTTTAAGAGGAGTGGACAATGACATGAATGTGAGTGAAGAGCTTCTGGACCTCCAGAGTCTGAAGGGCCAAACAAGAGGAACGCATTTATTTGTTTCTGTTTGTTCCACCGTAGATGACATGAAACTACAATGGAATAAAGTCACCGGGATTATTACGGACGGCGCACCTGCCATGGCTGGCGAGCGGAGTGGATGATCAAGCCTTGTCTGTAACAAAGTCAGCGAAGAAGGAGGCAGCGCTATTAAACTCCACTGTATTATTCATCAAGAAGTTCTCTGTGCCAAATATATGAAATATGATAATGTTATGAAACCGGTGATAAAGACTATTAATTATATAGCCAAAGCGCTGTGCCACCGCCAGTTTCAACAGTTTCTTCTCGACATCCAGGCTGAATACGGAGATGTTTTGTATCACACCGACGTAAGGTGGCTCAGTCGGGGGTCTGCGCTGCAGCGCTTCTTCTCTCTCAGGGAGGAAATTGGACAATTCTTGACTAAAAAGGGAAAACCCATGCCACAATTAAATGATCCTGTTTGGCTGGCTGATTTGGGATTTTTAGTTGACATAACGCGACATCTGAATGCGCTGAACACAAGCCTTCAAGGGCAAAATGCAGTGGTAAGCCAACTGTATTCACACATCAAAGCCTTTCGGACCAAGCTGCTACTTTTCCAAAGACACCTGTCACAGGCGCAGCCCAATACCGCACATTTCCCGTCGTTGCAGGAAATTGTGACCAGTTTCCCACAGATCAATATCAGTGCGCAAATGACAAAGTATGCAGCAGACATCTCATCTCTGGTTGAGGAGTTTCAGCAGCGCTTTCGGGACTTTGCAGCTATTGAAAAGGAGATCACGCTTTTTTCCTCTCCTTTCTCTGTGGACCCTGATGACGCTCCAGACCACCTGCAACCGGAGCTCATTGAGCTGCAGTGTGACGCCGAGCATCGCAGTCGGCACCAACAGCTCCCTCTTGTCAACTTCTACCGCCAGCTGGATGAAGGCAGGTTCCAAGCAATTCGGACATTTGCTAAGAAAATGCTGAGCTTGTTTGGCTCCACATACATGTGCGAGAAGACATTCTCCGTTATGAACATTAACAAGAGCCGCATGAGGACGAGACTGAGTGACTCTCACCTGCGTGACGTCTTGCGCATCAAAACCACTGCTCTTGAGCCAGACATGGACTACATACTGCAGTCAAGATCCCAGTATCACCCTTCACATTAGTGCAGGCAAGACCTTTGTTAAGTCCTCTGAGTTGAATAAATTCTTAAATCTCAGTTAATTAATTTTTTTGTGATGGTCAAAATCACAGTTTGAATATGCAGTGATCATTGTTTTGTTTTCAGCACTTTTCCTACAGTGAGCATATAATAGTGAATAATATGTAATGTTTCACATGAACTTAGATATCCTTTATAGTTTTCTTAATTTTTTGTGGTTTGTGATTTCGGTAAAAACCTAAATGTAAAAAAAAAT
The DNA here is from genome assembly GCF_051989625.1 of Stigmatopora argus. Classification (NCBI taxonomy): domain Eukaryota; kingdom Metazoa; phylum Chordata; class Actinopteri; order Syngnathiformes; family Syngnathidae; genus Stigmatopora; species Stigmatopora argus. The sequence continues at coordinate 500,014 of NC_135408.1, forward strand.
GTAAAAGTAAAAGTATGCCATTTGTAATTAAAAAAAATCCCAAAAAGTTAATTTGTATTTAATGTTAATGGTTCAAAGAATGTCAGGCTAAATAGTCGGCCCCCACACATTTTCACCTTACCAAATCTGGCCCTCTTTGCAAAAAGTTTGGACACCCCTGATCTATATTAACAGCAATGCTATACATATAAATTGAAAATTGAAAAAAATGGTCAGAGTTGTAAATATTAATGTAAATTTGTGGCAGCCAGACGTCACTGTAATTGACTCACACCTCATATTTAGGCATAATTACCTATTTCCTGTGAAACGTCAGTTGCACACCTGTCTTGTTTGCCTCACACTTTGCCTGCCATCCTTCAAACCTGTTTATATTTGCTTCTCCTGGTCATAACTCAGATAAGTCAAAGATTCAACATGTGGATCTGTCTTCATGCCCTATCCTCTTCTTTCATTTTTATTATGTTGTGAACGCAAAAAAAATATCTATAGTTATCTACATTTTTCTTTTTCTTTGTTTTTTAACCAAGGCAAGAAAGCCAAGTTTCTCTGTACATGAGTGAATTACAATGAAAATCAATGAACCAGTATTGTGTTGCTGCAGCCATTTATAAGTGGTTGGAAGTACACTGGAATGAAATACGTACTTAAAAAAATGGCCTTTTCAGCTGCTTAGAATCAGAAGAATGAAAAGATACGTCTAGGCTGAGCAGTTTTAATGTGCCACTTGAGAGAGTAGCGTACACCATTTCTATTTTATTTTTTATTGTGTTATTTATTCGAAGAAAGCGATTTTGGAGGACAGAAAGAAACTTCTACCACACTTTTGGCTTGTCCCGTGAGAGGTTGCCACAGTGAATGAAACCTTTTCAATTTGCATCATCCTCCAGCCACTTTCATATCCTCCCTCTCTCCATTAAGCTCTCCTCTAGCCCTCTTTCCTGGCAGTTCCACCTTCAATATCCCTCTATCAATATGGTCCTTATCTCTCTTCTGGAAATTCCCAAATAATCAAGGTCTGGTCTCTCTGACCATGTATCTAAAATGGCTAACCTTCACTGTCCCTCTTGTTGTCTCATTCCATATAGCCTGTCGGATCGGAGATATCCAAAGGATAATTGAAAAATTTAATAAAAGTAATTTAAGTATAGGGCCCACTGGTACAATGGCCAAACGGCAGATTACCCACCCATGCTGCCAATATCGTTGACATTGTCCTTTTGAACATTTAAGTATTCAAACATATGTGACTCCCACTGAATGGTCCCGTAGTAAATACAGTGGTACCTCTATTTATGAATGCTTCTACATAAGCAATATTCAGGTTACAAAAAGCATCGGTGGGAAACCTTTTGTTTCAACATAGAAAAATAATCCAAGTTACAAAAACGTCAAACAAAATCAAACATCCCCAAAATGCAAATACAATTCTTGTATCTGGTATTTTTTTAAATTGTCGTGGAAGAGTTGCTTTCCCGTTGGCTGGAACAAAGTTAGGTCTCCATGATGTAGGTGGACGTTAGAGCCTGTCCGTAAAGGGGTAGCAGCTATCGTGTAGGACAGGGGGGAACGGCGACAGTTCTATTTCTATTTAGTGTTGCCACAACTAGCAGGGAGGAATGGCAGCAGATTAGTAGCTTCTGTCATTTAGTGAGACTCACTTCTGTACATACAACAAGGAAAAGAGCCACTGTGCAGGAGCGAGAAGGATGAGGAAAACACCCCATGCTTAAGATTCGATTTAGTCTTTGTTGATGAATTTGGTAACATCACATCCCGTTCCCACACTGCTTTCCTCGGGGGATGTGGGATGAATGATTCGCTGAATTTTTCTTTTAGGGGATTCGTTCACTGAATTTAACTGTTCTTCCATTACTATTGTAGACACTGGGAGAGGGGGCAGCAGAATGATGTGTCGAGCAAAAAAATAAAAATAAAATAATAATCAAATGGGCGGCCAGGTGGCGCAAGTATAGTTAGCGCGTCAGCCTCACAGCTCTGGGGTCCTGGGTTCAAATCCAGGTCATGTCCACCTGTGTGGAGTTTGCATGTTCTCCCCGGGACTGCCTGAGTTTCCTCCGGGTACTCCGGTTTCCTCCCACATTCCAAAAACATGCATGATAGGCTGATTGGACACTCTAAATTCCGCCTAAGAATGGGTTTGTGTGCATGGTTGTCCGTTACCTTGTGCCCTGCGATTGGCTGGCCAACGATTCAAGGAGTCCCCCGCCTCTGGCCCGCAGACAGCTGGGATAGGCTCCAACAACCTTGTGACCCTAATGATATAATAATGTACAATGACAAAAATAGTAAAATCTTTTAAAGGGGACTTGTATAATGTTACGCTGCCCCGTAGTGTAGAAGTTCAACAAGAAAGAAACTTAAATAAATATGTACCTCTTTAACCATTGATCTTGCAAAGTCAGTGGGGAAAACAACGTGTGTAGTGCCTTGACCATATCAATATCTGGGCCATCTTGTCAGGTTGATGCTACTGCTAACAAATTAACGACACTGTTTGACCTTCAAAAATTAAGAGACACACAAAATTCTGAGGGAATTCATTCATTCATTTTCTGAACTGCCTCACTATGGCCCCAGGAGTGCTGGAGCATATCCCAGCTGACTTCGGGCACGAGGCGGGGGACACTCTGAATTGGTGGACAGCCAATCGCAAGGCACGAGGAGACAAAAAACCATTCATGCTCACACTCATACTTAGGGGCTACCATGCATGTTTTTGGAATGTGGTAGGAAACCGGGGTACCCGGAGAAAAGCCACCCGGTGAAAATGAAAACTCACACAGGTGGACCGACCTGGATTTGAACCTCGGCCCTCAGACACACGAGGCCGACGTGCCAACCACCCAGCCGCCGGGTCGCCATTATGAGTTATGCATTCCTCTGCAAGATATGTCAAGATTTTTTACTTTACGGAGCCTGTCAAATCCCTTTCCTGACCCATTTTGCTAGAGAAAAGGAAGTTGCCTCTTTTTAAAAAAGAAAAAAAAATCACACAAATGTAAAACCTCACAACTAAATGTGAACACAATGCAATGTGCATAGAACATAATTAATCTGAACACAGCCTTATAACTGTATTTGCAGAAAACTATATAAAAAAAAGAAGAAGAAAAAACAGCGAGTGAAATGCAAATCATCGTAAACTTAGTTGCATTAAACCTTTCCCATTACGATAAGTATAATGGATTAAAGGCTGGTGTGGCTCTGCAGTTTGCCAGTCAATGTTCTTTTCCTCTCCAGTCCAAGTGCCCCTGCGTCTTTCTCTGTTCTCTTCTTGCTGAAAGACGCTGATTTCATCAATTGCCCTATAATGCACACCCACCAAAGGATGACACATCACATTATCACCTCAGTCCCTTTTAAATTAGAGCTGAGCAATGCCTCAGCGCAGCTTGTGACTGGTTAACAGGATCAGCTATTTGTTGGGATTGTTTTCTAATACCCAGTGTCCAAAGATTTCATCAGGCATTTCATGATGGAAATAAACCACTGCCCACAGGGAAATTGGAATGATTAATAGAATTATGCTTTGTAGGGAGAGGCAATACTGGCAGTAGACACTGGAATGAGGATGAGCAAGAACTGTCTGTCATTGAACAGACTTGAATTACTGACAAATCTTCAAATCACAGCACTGTGGTACATTTCTTAGCTGTTCTTTTGGCTATTTTTGGCTCTAGGACCTTCCCTTCCTGCATCATCTCAGAAATAATATTGCTACCTTCAATCATTTCAGACTACAGTGTCATCCAGGTTTACCAAACCTTTTTGACAGTGAGAGCCATAAACAATTCATATTTTTAAATGTTATTCCTTGAGACCCATACAGAATTTAAAGATAAAAATACACAATAATCTCTCTCTCTTTCACTCTCTCTCTTTCACTCTCTCTCTCTCTCTCTCTTTCACTCTCTCTCTTTCACTCTCTCTCTTTCACTCTCTCTCTCTCTCTTTCACTCTCTCTTTCACTCTCTCTCTTTCACTCTCTCTCTTTCACTCTCTCTTTCACTCTCTCTCTCTCTCTCTCTCTCCCCAGTGGTACCTCGTCATACGACCGCTCGTCATACAATATTCTCGTCCTACGACGGAAATTTCGATCGAATAATTCGCCCGTCATGCGATCAAAATTTCGTGATGCGACCAAGCCAGGTGGCCATGGCACTGTCTTTTTTGCATATTTTTCGTGTATAACAATATCTACGAGCACCGAATGAGTTATTCAGACCAGGAAACGCACAACGCGGATGCGAGGGAAAAAGAGGGCTTTCTGGGTAATGAAGTATACTTGTGCACACAACGACGACAGGCAATGGCACTCTTTCCCAGAATAAAACTTTACCCACAATCAATACGTGAATAAGCTCAGCTGCTGCATTTCCTGTTATTTTTATCTAATACGAGGAGTATTATATTACTTCTCGTTCGCTGCTCATAAGAACATCAGGGGCACTGGCTCGCAACTCCCCGCAATAGCATCCCCGGTAGAAACTCTATCATAGGCGCCGTTCAAAGCGGATGCGACCACAGATGCTACAAGCTAAAAGGGAGCCGCTAGCCAGCGCCCCGAAGCTCCCATGAGCAGCGGAGGGGAGACAACAGTTGGAACCTTCACGAGGTGTCTCCCGAGAGGCCGCCCGCCGCGGCCTGCGAATCCAACACAACCACCCAGAGCTGCCACCCAGGAACATGGCGCCTTATGTTTTTCATCCAGCCGGAGATGTCCGCCCTGCCCCACACCTCCGGTTACTCCTCCTAAGGGCAGGCGACGTCGAGGAGAACCCGGGACCTTCCTGCCCGGGATGCTCTAAGACGATCCGTCGTGACTTCACCCCACTGGTCTGCAACGCTTGCCGACGAAATTTCCACAGGACCTGTAGCGGCCTAACCCGAACCCAGAGTCATCAAGGCTTTCTCTGCGGATCCTGTTCCGGAAATGCCGTCGTGCCGTCACTTCCGCGCACAGCCTACGTGGGACCGAAAGAAAAATGCTGTCTCCAAAATCTCCTTCTCCCCTACCATCTCCCCCATCCCCTGCTCGCACTGCCCCAACAAATCCCACCGTTCTTGCTCTGGACTACCTCGCTCCCAAACTAATGCAAACTGGCTATGCCCGACCTGCTCACCTCCCCCGACACAACAATCCTCCACACACCAAACAGCCATAACAACACACCAACCTATAAACGCAAACTGCCCCACCTGTAATAACAAATTAATCGTTTCACGCTCTCCCCTGACATGTAGATCCTGCAAATGTGGATTCCACCTCAAATTTGCCCCTGAAACCAGACACGCTTTAACCATACTTCGCAGGAACAATAACTGGTGCTGCCAGAGCTGTCTGAACCTGAAACCCTCCCACCCTCAACAACACACAGATAGGATTGCCGATCTACCGGAGGCACGGAAAGCCGGTCTCACCATCCTTCAATGGAACTGTGACTACCTGGCGACCAAGGCTACCGAACTGAAAGAGGTGACGGCACGTCTAAAAATTGACATCCTCCTCCTCCAGGAAACAAAACTGGGACTCGAAGACCCGACGCCTCAGCTCGACGGTTATAACGTGATTGGCCAAGACCGTGAGGGCTCAGGCACAAAACAGCGACGAGGCGGGGGACTCCTTGTCTACCTGAGATGCGGCATCCCCTACTCCATCCTTCCAGCGTCCCCATCAGGCCCCCTCGAACTCCATTCCCATCGCCCGCAGGCGGCACCTCTCACTGGTCAACGCCTACATCCCCCCGGCAACATCGGATTATTGTCCTGCCCCCCAAGATTTCTCCTGGTTAAACTGGCTCCCCACGGAGCATGGCCTGATCTGCGGGGATTTCAACACGCACCACCCGACCTGGGATATACTTGCCAAGACAGATCCCAGGGGTAACGCAATCCATCAATGGGTCGATGACCATGACCTAACTCTCCTTAATGACGGCGTGTGGACACGGACTGCCAGATACCAACAAGGAGCAGGCATGAGTGCCCCCGACCTAACGATCACTGACCCCACCACGGCCGAACATCTGCAATGGGAACCCATCGACGAGATGACCTCCGACCACAGACCGATTCTGATTAGGTGGAACCGTGCTCTCCGTGTCGAATGCCAACAAAGAAGAGTACGACCCAACTTCTCGAAAGCTGACTGGAAGAGGTATCGTACCATCCTCATGGATCGCCTACCCGTAATCTCCGCAGCAGCCACAGCCCCGGAAAAACTCTCCCTCTTAGTGCAACACATGAAAGAGGCAGCAGCACTTACAATACCGGTCAAAGTTATCCGCCAGAAGGAGCTCCCATGGTTGACACAGGACCTGAAGGACCTCATCCGCAAAAGGAATCGACTACGTCGAGACCTCCAACAAAATAGGAAAGAATGGATAGCACTCTGTCAACAGATCAAACAAAAAACCACTGAAGCGAAAAGGAACGCATGGCGCTTACACCTCGCCAAGATCGCCGAGACAAGATCTACGGGACAAGCCTAGTCCTTAGTAAAATCCCTCTCAGGCACCAAAACACAACAATCTGGCGAGTCCCTGGTCTACAAGAACAAGGAGTACGTGAGTGACCGAGCCAAGGCAACAGCATTTATCAGGGAATATGCCTCGGTCAGCGGACGCAAGAGTGACAAGCGGAGCAGACGAGCAGTGCGTTCTCTACGTACAGCTACCCGCAGACTGCTCGGCTCACCGCGACAAGTCCTCGAGCTCCCGTTCACCGATGCTGAACTGCAGACAGTGCTGTCCCAACTTAAAGCGGGTAAGGCAGCTGGACCCGACGACATAGCCCCGGACCTTCTAAAAAATCTTCCGGCAAACATCCTTCCCGAACTACTCCATATCGTCAACACCAGCTGGCTAGAGGGCTGGTGTCCACAAGCTTGGCGAGTGGCCACCATCATCCCTTTCCTCAAAAAAGGGAAGTCACCAAAGGACGTTGGGAACTACAGACCCATCGCCCGCACCTCTACGCTTAGCAAAACAATGGAAAGGCTCATCGTGAACCGTCTCGCCTGGTGGTTGGAAGATAAACAGCTTCTCAGCCACTGGCAAGCCGGTTTTCGAAAGGGAAGAAGCACGACGGACCAGGCCCTGCGACTGTCGCAGTTCATCTCTGATGGCTTCCAGTCGACTCAACGACAACGCACGCTTGCAACAATCTTTGACTTCAGCAAGGCATTCGACCAGGTATAAAGAACAGGTCTCTTACAAAAAATGGCAGACCTGGGGGTCCCCTACCGCTTCATCAGATGGATCGCCAACTGGCTCACAAATCGCACAGCCAGGGTCAGGATCAACAATACCATCGGCAGGAGCAGAACCTTCAAAGAAGGGCTCCCCCAAGGCTCGGTCCTGTCACCCCTCTTATTCATCATCTACATTAATGACCTCCTCGACAAGTTCAACGATTCCACCCTGGTCAGCGCCTATGCAGACTATCTGGCTCTTGCTTGTCGGGGTAGGAACAAAGAGGAGGTGGAAAGCAGACTTCAAGCGGAGGTTGAAAAAGTCTGGAGGTGGAGTTCCGAGGCACACCTAAACCTTAACACCACCAAGTGTGAGGCGTCATTTTTTAGCCTGGACTCAGCTGAGGCCAAATGGCAACCAAAGATCTTAATAAATGGCGCCACCCTCAAGCATAACCCCACCCCCACTTTTCTTGGCGTATCTTTTGACCGACAACTCACGTTTGCAGAGCAAGCGAAAAAAGTCCGCCAAACCATGTCCAAAAGAACGAACCTCCTCCGCAAACTCAGTGGCACATCCTGGGGTTGGCAACCAAACGACCTTAGAACGGTGTATATTGCCACCCAGAGAAGTCTCGCAGAGTACGCAGCACCGGCATGGGCCCCCTGGCTGGCCCAAACTCACCTCAAATCCCTTGAAACCGCCCAACTGGAAGCAGCCCGCGCCATAACCCACCACCTCAGGTCTACCCCCACCGAAGCAGTCCTACATGAGGCACATCTCACACCCCTCTCATCCTGCCTCAAGTTACAAGCACTTCTTAAGGCGGATGCCTGGAACCAGCTGCCTCCTTCTGATCCCCAACACCGCCTCCTCCATGAAAACGTTAAAATGCGTTTGCAAAAGAAGCCAGACTGGCGATCATCGACCCTTCCCCGTCTTACCGCTCTCGAACTCCATACCCCTTGCACATACTCTTCCCATCCCTGCCCACCCTGGCTATTACCCCCCCATCCAAACCGCCTTTACTGCAGTCTCTAAACACATGCCAACCATCACCCAAAGAGATAAGGCCGAAGAGCTCATCAGAAGCATGGGTAAACTGGACCTACAGATCTTCACAGATGGATCCACCAAAGAAGGCACTGCGGACGGTGGTGCAGGTTTTGTCGTCATTAAGGAGACTGCAATCATCCACCAATGGCATGGTGCCACTGGCAGCCGCAGCAGCTCCTACCACTCTGAAAAAGTGGCACTGACCGAGGCACTCTCCTGGCTGAGGGAAACAGCAGACTGGCAGACATCAATTATCCTCAGTGACTGTAAATCGCTGGTCCAAGCTATGGGAAACCCCCATACGCAAGACCCCGCCATTCGGAGACTTCAGGGTGACATCGCCCTTTTCCCTCCGCCTAAGCGACTACAGCTACTGTGGATCCCGGGCCACTGCAACATATGCGGAAACGACCTGGCTGATGCCCTAGCTAAACTTGGCTCGTTAGATGACCAAACCCATACCCCCCCGGACGCAGCCACAAGACGTGCCATCATCCAACGTGAAGATCGCTCCCCCCCCTCTCCCAACCCCGCCTTTTGCAGACCTACACTACAAAAGTCACAGAGGAAGAACTTGCCCTATCGAAAGGAGACCGCACAGACCTGATTCGTTTCCGCAGTGGACACCACCCCCTGCTCCGCCGTTGGCTCCACCTTGTGGGGAAATCCGACTCGGATCGCTGCCGCCTGTGCGACGAGGAAACAGAGTCGTCTGAACACTTATGGCTCCGCTGTCCGGCCTTAATGACCGAACGCTACCATCGTGGCTTGGGCAACTCCCTGGATGAACTTATCCGTGTTCCAGTGGCAGCTCTAGAGCTGCTGAGGGTAATCCTCAGGCGCCTGAGGTGAAAAAGAAGAAGAAGAAGAATGAGCAGCGGAGCGATCGCTGACAAAAGACTGCTGCTCGTTGGCAAGTGGTCGTGCGTTATCCGATTGTGGGAACATTTGTGTGCATCATTTTCGGAATATTTTGAAGGGAATAGTACAACAGCAAACAGCCCATCGATAGCGAACGTGAGGGTGGAGTGTTTGTTCCGTTTACGAGTGCGTTGTGTGAAAAAAAAACAAAGCCCCCCGCCCCTTTTGTGCGCCTCTCCCTCTCCCCTCGGCGAAATCCGCCCAATTAGATTAAACACATTTTTTTTCTATTAAACCACTAGTTATGTGTTACTTTGTTAATAGATGGGGAATTAGAAGAAATACAACATTTTTTTCCAATCCAATATCCTGTTTTTGGTGTTTTTTCAGAGGGCTGGAACGAATTAATTTGTTTTCCATTCATTTCAATGGGAAACGTCCGAGAACCTCGTCATACGATCTCAGTCTCGGAACGGATTACGATCGTATGTCAAGGTACCACTGTATATATATATATATATATATATATATATATATATATATATATATATATATATATATATATATATATATATATATATATAAACATATGCACTTACGTGTACATACATAGATATAAGCACATATATACATACATACATATATATAAGCTCATATATACATACATACACAGACGCTCCCCTACTTACGAACGAGTTAGGTTCCGAGCGATTGTTCATAAGTTGAATTTGTTTGTAAGTTGATTCAGTGCTATATTTTGTATTATAATTTATGTTTAAGGCCTATATAAGTATATTGAAGGTTTATATAAGTGCATTTGTATGTTTAAGGCTTGTATAAGTAACACGCTTTGGTTTGTACTGAAAAAAACATTTAATAAAATGGAGAGAATATGTACAGTACTGTATAGAGAGAGAGAGATTTATGTATTAGAAACTGGCCGAAAGAAGCGATCTAACGACGATTGCACAGTTTTCTTCTTTTTTTCATCATAAATGATGCGGTAGCACTGTATGGCATCATTCAATTGATTTGCAAACTTTGTGCAACGTTCAATATTTGGGTCCTGCTGCTCGATCTTTCTGTTTATAAATGGTACTGACGGTCGAACGATTCAAGTTGTATGCCCGTGAAACGCTCACCACTCTCACGCGCATCAAGCTTCGTTATTATATCCACTCGTTTCAAATGAAATGGCTTGCCTCTTCCTTGCAACTCCCTCAATAGAAGCCTTTCGCTTTTTTACCAACCATATTCAATAATGGATGCACGAGATATTTAATGATACAAATGAAAAAGGTTCTTGGCGCACTGGAGATACGTTCACGCACTTCCGCATTGCAACGAAGAAGGTAGATGCTGGGTGAGCTGAGCCCTCACAGCGCCAGGCGTATTAGCGGCGGAAAGAAGCACTACTCGGAAAAAAATACAAAATCGAACTTACGAACATTTTTCAACATAAACGCAATTTGCAGACATGTTCGTATGTACCGTTGTTCGTAAGTCGTATGTTCGTAAGTAGGGGAGCGTCTGTATAAGCACATATATACATACATACAAACATATATAAGCACATATATACATACATACACATACATATATATAAGCACATACATACACATACATATATAAGCACATATATACATACATACACATACATATATAAGCACATGTATACATACATATATAAGCACATATATACATACATTCACATACATATATATAAGCACATATATACATACATACACATATATATAAGCACATATATACATACATATATATATATATAAGCACATACAGACGCTCCCCTACTTATGAACGCAATTGGTTCCGAGCGATTGTTCATAAGTTGAATTTGTTTGTAAGTTGATTCAGTGCTATATTTTGTATTATAATTTATGTTTAAGGCCGATATAAGTATATTGAAGGTTTATATAAGTGCATTTGTATGTTTAAGGCTTGTATAAGTAACACGCATTGGTTTGTACTGATTTTTTTTTTAATAAAATGGAGAGAATATGTACAGTACTGTAGAGAGAGAGAGAGAGATTTATGTATTAGAAACTGGCCAAAAGAAGCGACCTAATGACGATTGCACAGTTTTCTTCTTTTTTTCATCATAAATGATGCGGTAGCACTGTATGGCATCATTCAATTGATTTGCAAACTTTGTGCAACGTTCAATATTTGGGTCCTGCTGCTCGATCTTTCTGTTTATAAATGGTACTGACGGTCGAATGATTCAATGCCCGTGAAACGCTCACCACTCTCACGCGCATTAAGCTTCGTTATTATTGCCACTCGTTTCAAATGAAATGGCTTGCCTCTTCCTTGCAACTCCCTCAATAGAAGCCTTTAGCTTTTTACCAACCATATTCAATATTGGATGCATGAGATATTTAATGATACAAATGAAAAAGGTTATTTGCACACTGGAAATACATTCATGCACTTCCGCATTGCAACGAAGAAGAAGGTAGATGCTGGGTGAGCTGAGCTCTCACAGCGCCAGGCGTCGGTATTAGCAGCGGAAAGAAGTACTACTCCGAAAAAGGCGCAAAATACAAAATTGGACTTGCGAACATTTTTGGACTTAAACGCAATTTGCAGACATGTTCGTATGTACCGTTGTTCGTAAGTTGAATGTTCGTAAGTAGGGGAGCGTCTGTATATACATACATATATATAAGCACATATATACATACATACACATGCATATATATGAGCACATATATGCATACATACACATACATATATAAGCACATATATACATAGTACATACACAGATGTACATGCATACGGTAGGTCTTAACACTCAGCCATTTTTTTCGGAAAATACACACATTTTACTCAACAAAAAATATTTTTATTTATACAAAAAATCCATCCTCAAGAAGATTTCAATTACTCTGTCGTACAGATTACCCGTGCGTTTCAGGTCCATCAAGAGGTTCTTTTCTATCGCCGTCAAAGCTAATGCTGAAAGTTGAGTCTGTCCTGTTTTATATCTGGCATAAGTTTTGATTCTATTTAGGGCTGAAAATGTCCGTTCGACAGAAGCAGTGGACACGGGCATGGTCACTGCCATACTTACTATGGACACGGGCATGGTCACTAACCAAACACACCAATGTGTACAGCTGCCCCATGCTCTAGCTCAGATTTTTCTGCTGAAGTAAGTCAAGGAGATCAGTGGGAGATTTTCCAGCAAAATCATCCATGGCATTTATTACAATCAGTTCTGTTCTTAGCCGAGGCAGATCGAAAAGTGTTCCGTGGTTCTGCATCTGGGAAAGTTTCCTGGTATTCCCGAAACTTCTGCGGGTCGAGGAGGGAGAGAAACATCAGTCTTTGGTGGTCTTGAAATCTGGTCCGCGTCTGGCAAATAATATTGTCCAGAATCCTGTTGTTGTTGTTGTTGTTGTTAGGTCACCTCAGGCGCCTGAGGATTAACCTCAGCAGCGCTAGAGCTGTCACTGGAACGCGGATTAGTTCATCCAAGGGGTAGCCGAAGGTGTGGGGCAGTGCGAATATCTCCGGCTGGATGAAAAACGTAGGGTGCCACGGTCCTGGGTGGCAGCTCTGGGTGGTTTTGTTGGGTTTGCAGGCCGCGACGGGCGGCCTCTCAGGAGACTGTTGTCTCCCCCAGAATCCTGTCATGAAGTTGTTGGTAGTGCGCACGAAAATCTTGCGCTTGACCTCTTCGTGCGCTTGGAGCAACCGCACTGCATTCTGTGGCCTCGTAGATTTCCTCATATCGGCTCCTCTCGCGTTCAACTGTGTCACAAAACTCCTTTACTCTTGCAAGACAAACCTGTACATCCAGTTTGTTGTTCTGTAGTATTGCAAAAAGCACGTCTGAATGCTCAAAAATGCCATTAAATGTGTGAAGCAAAATTAAAAATTCAAAATCCATCAGCACACCGCACAGACTCCTCGTCGTACTTGTCATGATGCTCCAGGATGTGATGAAACAGTTCCTTTCGAGTATTCTCTTCTCAAATACCGTATTGACCACTCTGGATGCGTACTGTCACCGTGTTGGTGCCACACGAGGCAGACAGCGCTGGCAGATTTCGTCCAGCAGCTGTGTGCGTTGAGGTGATCTAAAAAAAATGCAGCAAAGCCATTAAGGTGAGCAAAAAATATATTGCATTCTTTAAGCTTTGAGGCCCCCGGAGTCAGTACTCAATTGAGCCGATGTGCATAGCAGTTTATGAATAAAGCTAACGGTGCTCTCTCCTCCTTAACTTTAGCCTGCACCCCATTTAATCCAGAAGACATGACCCCTGCACTGTAATAACACTGTGCCATAACTTTACCCAAACATTCATTTTCCACCAAAAATTGAATGATGAGACCTGCAATGTCATCGGCTCGCTTCCCACTGGTAACATTTTCAAATCTGACGAACCGCTCCTTGACACCTTTGCCCGTGACATAACGCAGAACCAGTATGAGCTGTGCTGCATTACTTGCGTCTGTCGTCTCATCCACTAATACAGAGACAAACAGTACCTTTTTTATTTCCCTTCTGATCTCTTCCTCCATCACTTCAGCAATAGCAGTGATCATCGTTTTGTATTTTGGCCGACGTGCCACTAAACCAGGGGTCACCAAACTACGGCCCGGGGGCCGGATACGGCCCATCAGCACATTTGGCCCGGCCCTCTGAACAATACCAGAGATGCTATCGGATTTATTTCCTATTTGGAAGAAAAAAAAAATCCAGAATTTTTTTTTTTTCACCCAAAAAAATCCCAGGCCCCGCCCTGTCAAAGAGAGAACGGGATAATGGTGAAAAAGTTAGGTAAGAGAAAAATTGATTCAGAAAGCAGGGTATTTAACCTGGAGTGGACAAACGATTATTTTTTTGTTCAATGCAAAGAAAAGGCTGTTTGTCTCATCTGTCAAGAGACGGTGGCGGTATTCAAAGAACACAATCTTCGCCGACACTATGAATCCCGTCACAAAGACAAGTACGATAGCTTGCAAGGCCAAATACGAGCAGACAAATTCAAAGCGAAAACGTGAACTACTATCTCAGCAGAATACATTTGTACGCCAAGCTCAGCTGAACCAGGCATCCGTTCGGGCCAGCTTTCGAGTTGCTAAACTGTTAAGAAATGTATGGATGCTGTCGCGGAGGAGGTGTGTCCCCAGAAGAAAGATGCATTTAATGCCGTAAGTCTGTCGGCGAGTACAATCACCAGACGCGTTGAAGAAATCGGGAGTAATGTATATGCCCAGCTACAGCAGAAGACGAAAGAATTTGACTTTTTTTCATTAGCACTGGATGAAAGCACGCACGTGCAAGACACAGCGCAACTGCTCATTTTTATTCGTGGAGTTAGCGCAAACTTTGAGATATGCGAGGATCTGGCAGCCCTCTAAAGTCTCAAAGGGACTACAACAGGAGAGGGTATTTTTGACAAAGTGTGCCAAACCATGGAGAAGTTGGACCTGGACTGGTCAAAGCTAGCTAGCATCACGACTGACGGGGCTCCTAGCATGGTGGGCGAAACTCGCGGTCTAATGGGACGCATGAACCGGGAGTTGGAAAAAAGTGGTCTCACCGCCCCGCTACGAGTCCACTGCCTAATTCACCAGCAAGCACTGTGCTGCAAAGTGTTGACGTGAGAGAGATGCTGCTCTGACAACTGAGCTGAACTTTTATCTGTTATGAATGTGCATGGCACAACAGAAAGTTAATGTTCCATGGCTTTTTTTCTATGAAGAACCCAGAGAGAGTTATTTAGTTATTATTTATTTCATAAATAGTGTTATTTATTTCATGTTTTTTTTCTGTGAAGAACTCAGAGAGGGTTATTTAGTTATTATTTATTTCATTAATAGTGTTTTTATTTGTTTCCTGACTTTTGTTCTGTAAAGAATCTGGAAAGGGTTATTTGGTTATGTGTGGCTTTCTGGAAAACAATAAATTTCTTAAGCTCCCCTACGATCGTCACACTTTTTCTGTTACAAACTGACACCGGCCCCCATCAGAGAAGGGAAAGGTTATGTGGCCCTCACAGGAAAAAGTTTGGGGACCCCTGCACTAAACACTTTATTAGTGGACAGGTGGTAATTTAAATCCGTGTTTCTCTCAGCAATGAGAAAAAGAAGTTCCACATAATTTCCTTTGTTTGGGGATGCAGCGCTTTCATCGTGTCCCCGAAATGAAAGTTCCTGCTTGCCCAAAAAAATGACAGTCTATCAAACTTTTTAAGATTTCCCTATTTTTCTTTACTTTTTCATTGTGGCGCTCCGTTTCCCTGCGCACTTGCTCGCTGAACTGTAACTCCACTCAAGTTTCCCCAAAAGTTTTGGAGAGCACCGTTGCCTGTGTGTCGTGTCAGGCAGAGCTTTGGTGTCTCGTTGCTGCTTTGGTTAAACAAGTCAAATTTGCAAATCCAGTGTTGCTCCAAACACCATGTCGATCGGTGGCAAATAACAAGCACTCCCAGCAATACAATTTGCAGTGTTTCTTTGGAGCCCATGAACCAGGAGTAACACTCGTAGTTAGCGAACTGAAAGTGGCGGAAAAAACCTTTTCCCGGTTGTAACAGGCTTGGTAGCTTCGGAGTTGACCGCCCTTTCTTAATGATGTCCATTTTTTCTGGAAAAATCCATCTGGAAAGTGGTTTTGTCAGCAAATCTGCAACCAAATCCATTTGTTTTCCTCCATCGGCCATTGTGTGTGGAGTTTATGAGCTCTGGCTCGCTCACTCTGCCTTTGGCCCGCCTACTCTATCACTAGCCAATCATAGTTTGTGGAAGCGATGGCGTATCCCTACGCCTGCGATAAGGCTATGATGTCACCACCTCGGTTAAAGCAACAATTTTAATGACGCTTGTTTTATGCAGCAGAGCCTGCAGAACTGATTATGAAGGCCTTAAGGCAGATTTCTGACCCTGGCAACAAATAATGGCTGAAATGTGATTGATTAAATGCTTCAATATGAAAACACCCATCTGGAAGCAGTGCAACCAGGGCGAAAGCAATGAAATGAAGCTGACAGACAATTTGGAATTATTTAATAAGTATTCATGGACAAAATATAATTAACATCAGTCTGTGATTCAGATAATTCTAAGGCCAGCAGAGAAGGCCCTGAAGGCCCTGACGGCACACCACTGGTAGGACTGATGGTGACTCCAGACAGGCTGCTACATATGAAAACAGAGGACAGTTTCTGCATGCAAGTATAAGCAGTCACCTTATACGTATTTCCCATAGTTATACGTTATTTGATCATTTCAAATTGTGTATGCCATATAACAACTTTTGTACGCGATTTTTTTAAAGTAATTTTTTGTAAAACCGATCTCATTTTACCCATTTCGTTTTACGATCAGGGACGGAGGACCCCAAAGCAGGCAAAGGCACCAAGTCTGGATGTGGAACTTTATGTTTATTGAAAGCGACCAAAAGACAGGCAGAGGCACAAAAGGGAGTAGCACAGGCGAGTCGTTAGTCGTGGCAGGAAGGTCGGTACCCGAGGAGTATGTAGTGGAGTCCAGCGCGAAGGTTACAATGCGCGAGAGCGAGATTGTGGTCCGAGGTCGTGGGGCTGAGCGTGGTCGGGATCCTGGGAAAAAAACAAGCGGTCGAAGATCAGTAGAGGCAAGCAACGAGAAGGTACTTAACAGTAAACTGATTAAGACGATCCAGCGGCGTGGTCATGTTCTCGGTGGCTTTAAATACTCCTCACTCGCTGATGAATCACACCTGGAAGCGCTTGAGTCATTAGGGGCTGGGCCTGTGATTGGGTGGCAGGCACAACCAGCCATCAGTCTGGTCCGGGGCCTGACATTTCGTCTCTAATCCAGATCGTCTGGTAGCAGATGAAAACGTCATCGTCGACTGCTAATATTGTCATGCTTTATGCATGATATGAGCACTTCCCTTTCACACATCCGCCTTTTCATGATATAAATATAGTGTGTCAGCAAGCAATGTACCCAGACAGTCAAGCTGTCAGTGTCATAGAACGAAATCTACAGAATTTGTATTTAGTGCATTTTGTTTGGGCACACCGTCTACTTTGGAGTCTCTTTTAAGTGCGCCCTATGTGCGTAAATACATGCCACGTTGCATTTATACAGTTTTTTATCGCTTAATG
The DNA here is from genome assembly GCF_051989625.1 of Stigmatopora argus. Classification (NCBI taxonomy): domain Eukaryota; kingdom Metazoa; phylum Chordata; class Actinopteri; order Syngnathiformes; family Syngnathidae; genus Stigmatopora; species Stigmatopora argus. Next base: position 517,274 of record NC_135408.1, read on the forward strand.
AGGGGAATTCCAATCAATTATAAGGGGAGCAATTGGCCGAGGTTGACAGGTATTGCATGCTGATTTTTATTTGGTTGAAATATATATATTTTATCAATAAAATGGTTGAAAAATATTTTTTTAATCAATAAAATGTTTCTGTCTATCATATCTTTATGTAAATATCCTATATTAAGGACATATGGGGTTTATGGTCAGGTGTTGTCTAAGTGCTGAAATTACGGTACATTTTGTACGGAAATAGTGTTTAATTTAAGAGAAAATATATTTGAATTCTGTGGCTTCTTTTTTTTAGATTAAACTTTACTCATCCCATACTCGGGAAATTCACTTTGTTGCAGTAGTATTTGATTTCAAGATTGTGTAGTTCCACAATGATAATTTTTACAATTCAATAAGAATTCACCTGACTTTGTGAATCTGTGTGCTTATCTACACAAGGGTCCTGGGGGGTGCTGGAGCCTATCCTGGCTGACTTCAGGCATCAGGCAGGGACCACCCTGAATTGGGTCCCAGCCAATTGCAGGGCACAAGGAGACAGACAAACATCCAAGCTTGCACTCAGCTTGGGGATATTTAGAGGTTTATCCCTCTACCCTTTATATTTTGTTTTATGTTTTACATGTTTTATTCACCGGGCCGCCCAAGTGTTATATTTTTACTAAAAATTCAGACATATTTCTTTTGAAGGTGAGTGATTTCTTTTATTGGTTGACTTCAATGATTGTTAGCTGTGTTTCTCACTTATCAAATAAAATATATAGGCGTCAGATTGGTTGTTGAGGCCTTGGCCCATGTGAAAGATAAATGAGATAAGATTGGCACTATACCAATCAAATAACAAGATTGCCCTCTAGTGTACAGTATAGTACGTTTAAAGGCCTCTTGTGGGATTTATGGATAAAACTATATCACTTATCTGTTCATTTATCAGCTTCTGCCAGCAACGAAGAATGCTTTTGCTTCATATAGCTTTTGCAGAAGTAAATGGGTTTCAAAGGGGTCACGGCCATGTCGACAACTGGAAGACCACTTCGATCAAAATTCTTACGTGACTGGAAAAGGTTGAAAAACATGCAAGCAAGGACAGTTTATGAAAGCAGAGGGGTTACCAAGATATTGCAAACCGCTTCTTGACAGTGGCCAAGCAAAATCCTGCTTTTGGACACGAGACTTGTTTTTAACTAATTTGAATAGTAACTATACTGATATCAACTAGATGTATTTGATGAGCCAAAATGTTTTTGCGTGTCTTGTTGTTGTATGTAATACAAACAGGTTAAACCCATGATACACAAACTACACAAAGTCATAGACGACCAACAATACAAACGTCCAGCTACTTTGCTCACCCCTCCCCTTAGACTTATTGGACGCCGTCTAACTTAGGGATGTGAAAAAGAATAAAAAGCAACATATCAGCTTGTTGACCCTAGAACAAGATTGGCATTCTCGTCAGAAGAATTGAGCATCCCGTTGTATTTTTTAAATATTTTTTATAACTGTCTAAATGGCAAAACTGACACCTCTACACGTTTTTATTTTTATATTTTTTATAGGTATAGAGTAAATACTGAATAAACTTAATGGAATATAGTGTCAGAATCAAGGGGCATGTTGCAGTGTCTGCTTTACAGAATTATATAACCAGTTATTATGATAACTTTGCTAACATGTTTCTGTTCAATTTTAACATTTTGATTATTTTCATGTTTTTAGTTTAATATTCTTTAGATCAATTTGTTCAATGCTTTCTTGCTTAAATTAATTTTTGTGATTGAGAGAAAAAATCATTTAAAAATATTTTTTAGCATAGTAGCTACTAAAAGAAAATTCTTAGCTGAAAACGCAGACAGACCAATTAGGGTTAAAGTAGAGACAAGAGATAAGACATCTGTAATGTGCTTCACTCGACAATCTCCTTAGTCAGGCATCTTTGTTGTAACCTACTTTACTAAAGATCCGATTGGAGTTATGACCCGGTACTTTCATCTATTGCCATCTTTTAACTAAGCAGGCACACTAACACAAACAGGTACATACACTCATAATTGACATACACAATTACACGACGATGTGACCAAAAAAACCTGTAAACCTCAGTTGGAAATAGAAGTAACTGAAATATTTTGGCAACACAAAAAAATATAATAAATACAATAAAAATATATAAATGTATATGGCAAATGAAAGCAACAAAAAATACAATTATGTATAAAATATGAATATTTAATAAGACGCCATGTAACAAATAATATGTAACACAATAAAAAAACTGTTGGAATCAGACAGAGAAAATACAACAAACGGAAATGACCAATAATTGGATGTCCCACAAGATTAATGAAGGGGGACAACATGTGGGACAAAAATCTAAACTAGGCAGGGAGGCTGCTAAGAGGATGATAGCAATATTTAAGTACCAAGCTGCTGCTTGTTTGCTGCTCAAAATGCATTTAAAAAAAATCCCATTTGCACTGTGAAATCTGTAATGTGATTACACAGAACCATCCGGAAATTATAAGAATACGGCTGAGACAATCTGTGGAGGTAAAAAAGGAAAGGGGTTTGTTGTAGACTGTGATTGTGTCAAAGTAAGAATGTATCCCGGAACCTTAAGTGTTTGCCACAGTTTCTCCATGTCATTGTTATGATGTAATGCACTCGTATATTCCAGCCACTGATTGTAAATGACTGTTTTATTTACTAAAATGTTCTGAAACTGTT